>NC_135261.1:16606666-16910000 GCF_964204865.1 Styela clava | reverse complement strand
TCAGTGTAGCGCGCGTGCGGCCCCGGACATCTAAGGGCATCACAGACCTGTTATTGCTCAATCTCGTGTGGCTAAACGCCACTAGTCCCTCTAAGAAGTTAGACGCCGACCGAGAAGGTCGCGTAACTATTTAGCATGCCAGAGTCTCGTTCGTTATCGGAATTAACCAGACAAATCGCTCCACCAACTAAGAACGGCCATGCACCACCACCCACAGAATCAAGAAAGAGCTTTCAATCTGTCAATCCTACCTGTGTCCGGGCCGGGTGAGTTTCCCCGTGTTGAGTCAAATTAAGCCGCAGGCTCCACTCCTGGTGGTGCCCTTCCGTCAATTCCTTTAAGTTTCAGCTTTGCAACCATACTTCCCCCGGAACCCAAAGACTTTGGTTTCCCGGAAGCTGCCGGAAAGGTCGTCATGGTAACGCCTCCCGATCGCTAGTTGGCATCGTTTATAGTCAGAACTAGGACGGTATCTGATCGTCTTCGAACCTCTGACTTTCGCTCTTGATTAAAGAAAACATTCTTGGCGAATGCTTTCGCAGTAGTTCGTCTTCCGCCGATCCAAGAATTTCACCTCTAACGGCAGAGTACGGACGCCCCCGTCTGTCCCTCTTAATCATTACCTCGTGCTCCGAAAACCAACAAAATAGAACCGAGGTCCTATTCCATTATTCCATGCAACACTATGCAGGCGAACAGCCTGCTTTGAACACTCTAATTTTTTCAAAGTAAACTTATCGGCCACCGCCGACACTCAGTCAAGAGCACCGACGGAGAACCGAAGGTGAGGCGAACGCAACCAGTGACACGCCTTGCGACGGACCGGCGGCGCTCGCCCAAAATCCAACTACGAGCTTTTCAACCGCAACAACTTTAGCATACACTGTTGGAGCTGGAATTACCGCGGCTGCTGGCACCAGACTTGCCCTCCAATGGATACTCGTTAAGAGTTTTAGGATGTACTCATTCCAATTACAGGGCCTCGTTAGAGTCCTGTATTGTTATTTTTCGTCACTACCTCCCCGTGTCGGGAATGGGTAATTTGCGCGCCTGCTGCCTTCCTTGGATGTGGTAGCCGTTTCTCAGGCTCCCTCTCCGGAATCGAACCCTGATTCCCCGTTACCCGTTATCACAAAGGTAGGCACGTAGCGTACCTTCGACAGTTGATAGGGCAGACACTTGAATGATACGTCGTCGGTGCAGAGACCGTACGATCCGCGTGGTTATCCAGAGTCATCAAACGTCACAGGACGAACCCGGTCGGTTTTGATCTGATAAAAGCGCGCCTCCCGAAGTCGGCGCTTAATGCATGTATTAGCTCTAGAATTACCACAGTTATCCACTTCGCTCACGAGACCAAATAAACCAAGACTGATTTAATGAGCCATTCGCAGTTTCGCTTTACGAGAACTCGTACTTGCACCTGCATGGCTTAATCTTTGAGACAAGCATATCACTACTGGCAGGATCAACCAGATAGCTGCGACAGCTGCGCTCGGCCCTTGCTGGGCCGCCCGGCGCGTGCTCGTCGCATTCGTTTAAGACCGAGGCGATCGCCTGCGGCCGTACTCAGCTTCGACAGTCGCTGGCCGCGACGTCCACGCTCTCGCCGGCAGTGCCAGGCGGAGCGATTTGCGTTTTTTCTTTGCTCGCCCTCTCTCGGGCTCGATCCATTCAGTTTCGCACAAACAAGAGCTCTGCCGGCCGCCTGCAGCGGTGCCTAAAACCCGGTCATAACAATGCGACCGTTCTGCTAGGCCGACAAGCGCTCAAGCCAGACGCTCGATCGAACGCCCCCTACATATTAGTCGAGACAACGGCTCGCTCATTAGCATCGCGTTTGTACTTTAACTTTTTTCGGCTCGGCTTCTTTCGACGCCGATGCCGGCGACGCAGCACTCTCTCGCCCGCCAGCCACCGAGAGATGTGTGCGCTCCGACCGGCCCCGCACGCCGCTCTTTCTTGGCTCATTCGAGTTTACTGTCTTTCGCTCTAACATGCCTTACCTAGGGTTAGGTTAGTATGCTTGCACGTTTGTACTTTAACTTTTTTCGGCTCGGCTTCTTTCTTGGCTCATTCGAGTTTACTGTCTTTCGCTCTAACATGCCTTACCTAGGGTTAGGTTAGTAGGCTTGCACGTTTGTACTTTAACTTTTTTCGGCTCGGCTTCTTTCTTGGCTCATTCGAGTTTACTGTCTTTCGCTCTAACATGCCTTACCTAGGGTTAGGTTAGTATGCTTGCACGTTTGTACTTTAACTTTTTTCGGCTCGGCTTCTTTCGACGCCGATGCCGGCGACGCAGCACTCTCTCGCCCGCCAGCCACCGAGAGGTGTGTGCGCTCCGACCGGCCCCGCACGCCGCTCTTTCTTGGCTCATTCGAGTTTACTGTCTTTCGCTCTAACATGCCTTACCTAGGGTTAGGTTAGTATGCTTGCACGTTTGTACTTTAACTTTTTTCGGCTCGGCTTCTTTCTTGGCTCATTCGAGTTTACTGTCTTTCGCTCTAACATGCCTTACCTAGGGTTAGGTTAGTATGCTTGCACGTTTGTACTTTAACTTTTTTCGGCTCGGCTTCTTTCGACGCCGATGCCGGCGACGCAGCACTCTCTCGCCCGCCAGCCACCGAGAGATGTGTGCGCTCCGACCGGCCCCGCACGCCGCTCTTTCTTGGCTATTTCGAGTTTACTGTCTTTCGCTCTAACATGCCTTACCTAGGGTTGGGTTAGTATGCTTGCACGTTTGTACTTTAACTTTTTACGGCTCGGCTTCTTTCGACGCCGATGCCGGCGACGCAGCACTCTCTCGCCCGCCAGCCACCGAGAGATGTGTGCGCTCCGACCGGCCCCGCACGCCGCTCTTTCTTGGCTCATTCGAGTTTACTGTCTTTCGCTCTAACATGCCTTACCTAGGGTTAGGTTAGTATGCTTGCACGTTTGTACTTTAACTTTTTTCGGCTCGGCTTCTTTCTTGGCTCATTCGAGTTTACTGTCTTTCGCTCTAACATGCCTTACCTAGGGTGAGGTTAGTATGCTTGCACGTTTGTACTTTAACTTTTTTCGGCTCGGCTTCTTTCGACGCCGATGCCGGCGACGCAGCACTCTCTCGCCCGCCAGCCACCGAGAGATGTGTGCGCTCCGACCGGCCCCGCACGCCGCTCTTTCTTGGCTCATTCGAGTTTACTGTCTTTCGCTCTAACATGCCTTACCTAGGGTTAGGTTAGTATGCTTGCACGTTTGTACTTTAACTTTTTTCGGCTCGGCTTCTTTCGACGCCGATGCCGGCGACGCAGCACTCTCTCGCCCGCCAGCCACCGAGAGATGTGTGCGCTCCGACCGGCCCCGCACGCCGCTCTTTCTTGGCTCATTCGAGTTTACTGTCTTTTGCTCTAACATGCCTTACCTAGGGTTAGGTTAGTATGCTTGCACGTTTGTACTTTAACTTTTTTCGGCTCGGCTTCTTTCTTGGCTCATTCGAGTTTACTGTCTTTCGCTCTAACATGCCTTACCTAGGGTTAGGTTAGTATGCTTGCACGTTTGTACTTTAACTTTTTTCGGCTCGGCTTCTTTCGACGCCGATGCCGGCGACGCAGCACTCTCTCGCCCGCCAGCCACCGAGAGATGTGTGCGCTCCGACCGGCCCCGCACGCCGCTCTTTCTTGGCTCATTCGAGTTTACTGTCTTTCGCTCTAACATGCCTTACCTAGGGTTAGGTTAGTATGCTTGCACGTTTGTACTTTAACTTTTTTCGGCTCGGCTTCTTTCTTGCCTCATTCGAGTTTACTGTCTTTCGCTCTAACATGCCTTACCTAGGGTTAGGTTAGTATGCTTGCACGTTTGTACTTTAACTTTTTTCGGCTCGGCTTCTTTCGACGCCGATGCCGGCGACGCAGCACTCTCTCGCCCGCCAGCCACCGAGAGATGTGTGCACTCCGACCGGCCCCGCACGCCGCTCTTTCTTGGCTCATTCGAGTTTACTGTCTTTCGCTCTAACATGCCTTACCTAGGGTTAGGTTAGTATGCTTGCACGTTTGTACTTTAACTTTTTTCGGCTCGGCTTCTTTCGACGCCGATGCGGGCGACGCAGCACTCTCTCGCCCGCCAGCCACCGAGAGATGTGTGCGCTCCGACCGGCCCCGCACGCCGCTCTTTCTTGGCTCATTCGAGTTTACTGTCTTTCGCTCTAACATGCCTTACCTAGGGTTAGGTTAGTATGCTTGCACGTTTGTACTTTAACTTTTTTCGGCTCGGCTTCTTTCTTGGCTCATTCGAGTTTACTGTCTTTCGCTCTAACATGCCTTACCTAGGGTTAGGTTAGTATGCTTGCACGTTTGTACTTTAACTTTTTTCGGCTCGGCTTCTTTCGACGCCGATGCCGGCGACGCAGCACTCCACCAGTGCAAGAAAGATCTTTCAGACGTTCAGAAGTATATAAAAGAATTAGAAAGACTTAGAAAGGGATCAATAGCCTTCGAAGGTAATTTGGAAAAAAAGAAAAGATGACGACCTATTCAGCTGCCGCAACACCCGCCAACGAGACAACGGATACCACAGCAAGACCACTCTCATTGTTTCTGAGGACCGACCAAAACCTAGAATTTGGAGACCTGTTAGAGCTGCTAAGAAACGACGCTACAACCAAGGATTACGTTCAACATTTCAGAGGGCTCTACGAATCCAGGAAAGGAGTTTGGATTCTATCGTTTGCCGCGGCCGAAACATCTGACCGAAGCTATCGGGAGGATTTCTTACGCAGCACTGGAGGAAAAATCCAAAGCCAGAACATCGTTATCGAGGTGTCACTACCAAACAAAGCGCCAGTGAGGATCTCCATCCGGGGTATCTCGTGGGAGACGTCCTTCGCGCGAGCATCCGCAATCATCAACAATCTTGGATGTGGGAAGATACGGAGCGCTGTGCGTAACTACCATCGAGGGACTGACCTATATAATGGATATACCTCATTTTTAATGGAAGATTTTAAAAAGGAACGACTTCCGGACTTCATCTCAATTAATGGATTTCAATGTAAGACATTTTTACCGCGTGAGCTGTACACGCCAACATGCGGAAGATGTTTGCAAACTGGGCACATATTCACACAATGTGAAAATGACCCAGTTTGTAGACATTGTAAGAAACCGGGACATGTCCAGAAGGTCTGTCCTCAACGGAAACAAGACTTCCCAAACATCCAGGAAGCGACAAAAACATGGTCCATACCAAAGCGGTTGCGTAAAGCACAGGCAGTAACATCAGAAGCCTCCGCTGCAAATGTACCAGCCCAGAACAGTAACGAACATCAAGAAGCTGTAATTGAACCTCAATCAGAAACCATTGTATGTGACCCGGGTACGCCCGAAAAAGAAAGTTCGAAAGACACAATCATTAAAGAAACCGAAAGAATAATACGAACCCATCAGGAAGACACCATTGACGACATTCAAGAATTCTCAACCTCAGGCTCAAATGAGAGTGAAGTGAGTAAGTGGTCAGAGTGTGAAGACACTCTAAGTCCACTGGTAACACCGCAAAGACCCGAAAACATCAGACGGTCATCGAGGCTAAAACAGACCTCGACTATAGGAAACACCCCGTTTCACCCTCCGCCGAAAGGTCAGGCCTATGTGAAGGTTATGGTCCATAACTTCGAAACACACGATGCCTCAACTACACTACTCAGCGACACGCCACAGGAGGTCCTATCTGCACCAGCTAATTTGGAGAACAACAGAGCATTACCCAATTTTCTGGATTTATCTGATTCAAATTGTGAAACTTTGGACTTATCAAACAAAAGAAACCGAGAAGATACTCGCTCATCAGAGTCGTCCCTCTCGGTGACTTTAGAAGGAAAAAAGACAGGAAAAAAGAAAAAGCAACAACTGTAGAGATGTGAGTCTTGAAATTATTTTAATTGTAATATATAAAGTGCCTTTTATTTTGTAATACTGACCTCTGAGAAATTATGGACATATAACCATAACCACCACAAACGCTAGTTACCCCAAATCTATCTACTATATAAGCGATGGCTACTATTAAGATCTTGTCATTAAATGCCAATGGAGTTCAGAATCATTGGGGGGACCTAAAAACCTTCATCGAACACGAGCGCCCTAACGTTCTATGTGTCCAAGAAGCGCACAGGCTCGACAACGTACTGATCACCCAATGGGCCAACGATATAGGGTATGACGTACACTTCAATACCCTAGACAAGCACGAAAATTATCACCAACAATTTTTTCAAGGGACTCTTATTCTCACCAAATTCGTAAATACCATCCACCCAACAACATACATGATCCATATTAAATATCGCATGGACAGCATTGAAATACAATTGGACAACCAAACCATAAAGATCTTCAACGTGTACGCCCCCGCCCAAAATGGTCCTCATAAAACTGAATTTTTCGAGGATTTAGTTGATATTTTAAAGCAATATTGCGACTCTTATAATTTTTTGATAGTCGGTGACTTCAATATCGTGCTGCAATCAATTGACGTGCTCCAACCAGACAAATTTAAACTTCGGCCTCCAGAAAAAATATTCCAAAACTTTATCCAAACTAACAATATCTATGACTCATTTCGGAGAAAATATCCCCAAAAACAGGTTTTTACTTTTATGTCACATCCAAATGGACGAAGAATAGATAATATTTTCAACACGTCAGGACTAGACCATCTGATCTCGCGCATAAATTTTGCTACAAATACTGTTGCCGACCACCTTTTATGTCCGTCCATTACTTTGTCACAAATGAAAAAGATACGCTGGGGAAAGGGCACGTGGAGAAATAACATCTTGCACTATCAGGACTCAACGTATAAATTAATCATCAATAACACTTACGATTTGGCTCTTTTTGATTTGGAGAAATACGATAAAATTCAGGACTGGTGGGACAGTTTAAAACTCAGAATTAAAAAAATAACAGTTACTTACTCCAAAAACAAAAATAAACTCAAAAAAAATAATATTACCTTTATACGAAGGGAATTGGATAATTTGGTAAACGAAGGCAAAAAAGAAAATTTCGTCAGAATTGAGAATTTGAAATCTCTGCTTAAAAAGTTTCAATACGAGCGGCAGCAACTGGATATCATGATGGCCAACATGGAACTATTAGAACAAAACGAAAAACCTACCAGAACATTTTATTCAAAAATCAAACGAAGAGCAAAACAAACCACAATCACTAGCCTAATATCCCCGGACAATAACATAACGACAAATGAAGATGAGATTATATCCTTGGTTGAGGACTTTTACACATATCTTTGGGGTACAAAATTTGATTCAAATGGACAAATCCGGGGCTATTACCTATCACTGATGAGCAGCACACAAATATCTGAAGATGAAAACGCCATCTTGGAAAGGCCTGTGACTAGCGAAGAAATCTTTGACGTCATAAAGTCATTCCAGAACAACAAATCGCCCGGAATGGATGGCCTGAGCAAGGAATTCTTTATAACATTTTGGGACAAAATCAAATTTCAATTTACTCATTTAATTAACAATATAATATATTTCGGCATCTTCCCTAAGTCATCCTCAACAGCAAAAGTCAAATTATTATACAAAAAGAACGAAGAAACCAATCTCAAAAACTGGCGCCCAATAACAACATTAAATATGGACTACAAAATTGTGTCTAAAATTATTACAAAACGTCTTGAACCCATCATGGACCGTATCATAACTCAGACTCAGAAATGCTCTCTTCCAAATAGAAGCATGTACGATATACACTATAATATAGATTCAATAATTCGGTATTGCAAAAGAAAAAACACCCCCGGTATAATCATATTAATTGATAATTTGAAAGCCTTCGATAAAGTTGACCACAGTTTCCTATTTAATGTCCTGCATCATATTGGACTTGGTCGCAAGACGTTAAATACCATCCAAAGTATGTACTCTAATATAAAAAGTTGCATTGACGTTAATGGTCGTCTGACAAAAGAAATTACCATCTGCAGCGGCATAAAACAGGGATGTCCCCTGAGTATGCTGCTCTATGCTCTCGTTGTCGAACCATTTGCAAGATCCATTCTACAAAACCCAAACATCCATGGAATAAAATTAGGCCGCTATGAACACAAATTAGACCAGTTTGCCGATGATATAACTTTCGCTGTAGCAAATCAAACATCAATATCCGAAATCTTCTACGAGCTCCAAAAATTCCAACTTGCATCTGGACAAAAAATAAATAAAGAAAAGACAGAAATTTTATGCATTACCAAGACGGCATACCTTTCGATACTAAATTCGCCATACAGACAATATATTAAAAAAGATGTAAAAATACTTGGAGTATATTTCGGACAAAAAACACCAAAGCAATTATGGGCAGAAATCAAAGTAAAACTAATTCAGACTCTAAATTCAATAAAACCTCGTCATCTAACATGGTACGGAAAGTTGATAGTTATTAATTCGTTAATAATGTCAATCGTTATGTTTCATGCCAGAGTCATAGATATTCCACCGGACACAATAAAATCAATAAACAGCGCTCTCTACAAGTTCCTATGGTACCCGGAAAAGCTCGAACCTATAAACCGGAAAAAACTGCAGCTACCTTGGAGCGAAGGGGGAATCAACATGGTTGATGTTAAAACAAAGGCCAAGGCCTGCCGCGTGGAGAGAATAAGAATCTTGGTGAACGGGAACAAGATCGACCAATTCTGGCACTTTGAGGCCTTGTTCTCATTGGGCTCAAAAATTAACAATATTAATGGCAATCTTTACTCCAACTCAATGCCCCACGCCATGCCCGTACCACCATATTGGAAAGACATTTTCGAAATTTTTCAAACCGTAAATTTTGCACCTACGGAATGGGAGACCGCCAAACATAAGGTCATCTATCAAAAACTGAAAAATGTACACCTAAGTCCTCAACGGGAAAGTGTAGATTGGGAGGAGGTTAATCTTCTTAATAGCAGGATTCGATCCAATTTCACAAACGCTGAAAGAATTGTTTCATACAGAATAATTAGAGACGGTTATTTTTTCGGCGATAGAAAGAGAGGAATGACATTCAGATTTGGCCCAATGGGAAAACTAAAAATTTTGAACTGTAAATTCTGCAAAGCCCCAATAGACAATCCAAAACATCTTTTTTTACAGTGTACAACCATATCAAAATATTTTGCAGATATCAGACAAATACTGGATCAAATACTTGGCTCGTCAACAAAAATTTCCAATAATCAAATATTCTATAACAGCTACAATGGCCCTAACGAAATTTTGATTAAAAAATTTTTTGTCATTTTAAAAAGGAGCATAATCAACAGGAAATTAAAACTGGACATAGAAAACAGGTACATATCCCATACGGACCCAAATATTGTAGGCGCAGCAAAAATAACCTTTTTAGAATTCCTGCTTCTGATGGAACACAAGTACATAGACATTCAGTTTCTCGGTTTGAAAAAGAATTGGAAAGAAATTCTAAATGGATATTCAACACCTTAATTCGACTACGGGTAAAAACAACTCTGCTTTTAAAATTAACAATGACTCTCAAATTCAGCCCCCATAAAAGGGAGCATATCCACGATAATACCATCTCCAAATTTTCACGGAAATGATGAATCGGAAGCTTCACGGTGGATGTCAGTCTGTGTGCGTGTTACACGTCCACACAGGTTGTACGGAAGCCGGGGGTGGCGGAAGTTGAGCTGTGCTAAGCATGGCATTGACGGAAGCCCTGGGCATACGTCCTGCTGATTGGCACATAGCATGTACTAATGCCCGGGGTCGAAATCTTTGCCTTGCAAGGCATAGCGAATACGGAAGCCGCCTTATCGATATGACCGCTGCTTACGCAGTGGCATGCTTATGGAGCGTAATACCGATATGACTCGGATATGACGTGTCTTTATGACACTGATCCGAGACTGGAAAAACTCTGATCCGTTAAAAAAAAAAAAAAAAAAAAAAAAAAAAAAAAAAAAAAAAAAAAAAAAAAAAAAAAAAAAAAAAAAAAAAAGACGCAGCACTCTCTCGCCCGCCAGCCACCGAGAGATGTGTGCGCTCCGACCGGCCCCGCACGCCGCTCTTTCTTGGCTCATTCGAGTTTACTGTCTTTCGCTCTAACATGCCTTACCTAGGGTTAGGTTAGTATGCTTGCACGTTTGTACTTTAACTTTTTTCGGCTCGGCTTCTTTCGACGCCGATGCCGGCGACGCAGCACTCTCTTGCCCGCCAGCCACCGAGAGATGTGTGCGCTCCGACCGGCCCCGCACGCCGCTCTTTCTTGGCTCATTCGAGTTTACTCTCTTTCGCTCTAACATGCCTTACCTAGGGTTAGGTTAGTATGCTTGCACGTTTGTACTTTAACTTTTTTCGGCTCGGCTTCTTTCGACGCCGATGCCGGCGACGCAGCACTCTCTCGCCCGCCAGCCACCGAGAGATGTGTGCGCTCCGACCGGCCCCGCATGCCGCTCTTTCTTGGCTCATTCGAGTTTACTGTCTTTCGCTCTAACATGCCTTACCTAGGGTTAGGTTAGTATGCTTGCACGTTTGTACTTTAACTTTTTTCGGCTCGGCTTCTTTCTTGGCTCATTCGAGTTTACTGTCTTTCGCTCTAACATGCCTTACCTAGGGTTAGGTTAGTATGCTTGCACGTTTGTACTTTAACTTTTTTCGGCTCGGCTTCTTTCGACGCCGATGCCGGCGACGCAGCACTCTCTCGCCCGCCAGCCACCGAGAGATGTGTGCGCTCCGACCGGCCCCGCACGCCGCTCTTTCTTGGCTCATTCGAGTTTACTGTCTTTCGCTCTAACATGCCTTACCTAGGGTTAGGTTAGTATGCTTGCACGTTTGTACTTTAACTTTTTTCGGCTCGGCTTCTTTCTTGGCTCATTCGAGTTTACTGTCTTTCGCTCTAACATGCCTTACCTAGGGTTAGGTTAGTATGCTTGCACGGATGTACTTTAACTTTTTTCGGCTCGGCTTCTTTCGACGCCGATGCCGGCGACGCAGCACTCTCTCGCCCGCCAGCCACCGAGAGATGTGTGCGCTCCGACCGGCCCCGCACGCCGCTCTTTCTTGGCTCATTCGAGTTTACTGTCTTTCGCTCTAACATGCCTTACCTAGGGTTAGGTTAGTATGCTTGCACGTTTGTACTTTAACTTTTTTCGGCTCGGCTTCTTTCGACGCCGATGCCGGCGACGCAGCACTCTCTCGCCCGCCAGCCACCGAGAGATGTGTGCGCTCCGACCGGCCCCGCACGCCGCTCTTTCTTGGCTCATTCGAGTTTACTGTCTTTCGCTCTAACATGCCTTACCTAGGGTTAGGTTAGTATGCTTGCACGTTTGTACTTTAACTTTTTTCGGCTCGGCTTCTTTCTTGGCTCATTCGAGTTTACTGTCTTTCGCTCTAACATGCCTTACCTAGGGTGAGGTTAGTATGCTTGCACGTTTGTACTTTAACTTTTTTCGGCTCGGCTTCTTTCGACGCCGATGCCGGCGACGCAGCACTCTCTCGCCCGCCAGCCACCGAGAGATGTGTGCGCTCCGACCGGCCCCGCACGCCGCTCTTTCTTGGCTCATTCGAGTTTACTGTCTTTCGCTCTAACATGCCTTACCTAGGGTTAGGTTAGTATGCTTGCACGTTTGTACTTTAACTTTTTTCGGCTCGGCTTCTTTCGACGCCGATGCCGGCGACGCAGCACTCTCTCGCCCGCCAGCCACCGAGAGATGTGTGCGCTCCGACCGGCCCCGCACGCCGCTCTTTCTTGGCTCATTCGAGTTTACTGTCTTTCGCTCTAACATGCCTTCCCTAGGGTTAGGTTAGTATGCTTGCACGTTTGTACTTTAACTTTTTTCGGCTCGGCTTCTTTCTTGGCTCATTCGAGTTTACTGTCTTTCGCTCTAACATGCCTTACCTAGGGTTAGGTTAGTATGCTTGCACGTTTGTACTTTAACTTTTTTCGGCTCGGCTTCTTTCGACGCCGATGCCGGCGACGCAGCACTCTCTCGCCCGCCAGCCACCGAGAGATGTGTGCGCTCCGACCGGCCCCGCACGCCGCTCTTTCTTGGCTCATTCGAGTTTACTGTCTTTCGCTCTAACATGCCTTACCTAGGGTTAGGTTAGTATGCTTGCACGTTTGTACTTTAACTTTTTTCGGCTCGGCTTCTTTCTTGGCTCATTCGAGTTTACTGTCTTTCGCTCTAACATGCCTTACCTAGGGTTAGGTTAGTATGCTTGCACGTTTGTACTTTAACTTTTTTCGGCTCGGCTTCTTTCGACGCCGATGCCGGCGACGCAGCACTCTCTCGCCCGCCAGCCACCGAGAGATGTGTGCACTCCGACCGGCCCCGCACGCCGCTCTTTCTTGGCTCATTCGAGTTTACTGTCTTTCGCTCTAACATGCCTTACCTAGGGTTAGGTTAGTATGCTTGCACGTTTGTACTTTAACTTTTTTCGGCTCGGCTTCTTTCGACGCCGATGCGGGCGACGCAGCACTCTCTCGCCCGCCAGCCACCGAGAGATGTGTGCGCTCCGACCGGCCCCGCACGCCGCTCTTTCTTGGCTCATTCGAGTTTACTGTCTTTCGCTCTAACATGCCTTACCTAGGGTTAGGTTAGTATGCTTGCACGTTTGTACTTTAACTTTTTTCGGCTCGGCTTCTTTCTTGGCTCATTCGAGTTTACTGTCTTTCGCTCTAACATGCCTTACCTAGGGTGAGGTTAGTATGCTTGCACGTTTGTACTTTAACTTTTTTCGGCTCGGCTTCTTTCGACGCCGATGCCGGCGACGCAGCACTCTCTCGCCCGCCAGCCACCGAGAGATGTGTGCGCTCCGACCGGCCCCGCACGCCGCTCTTTCTTGGCTCATTCGAGTTTACTGTCTTTCGCTCTAACATGCCTTACCTAGGGTTAGGTTAGTATGCTTGCACGTTTGTACTTTAACTTTTTTCGGCTCGGCTTCTTTCGACGCCGATGCCGGCGACGCAGCACTCTCTCGCCCGCCAGCCACCGAGAGATGTGTGCGCTCCGACCGGCCCCGCACGCCGCTCTTTCTTGGCTCATTCGAGTTTACTGTCTTTCGCTCTAACATGCCTTACCTAGGGTTAGGTTAGTATGCTTGCACGTTTGTACTTTAACTTTTTTCGGCTCGGCTTCTTTCTTGGCTCATTCGAGTTTACTGTCTTTCGCTCTAACATGCCTTACCTAGGGTTAGGTTAGTATGCTTGCACGTTTGTACTTTAACTTTTTTCGGCTCGGCTTCTTTCTTGGCTCATTCGAGTTTACTGTCTTTCGCTCTAACATGCCTTACCTAGGGTTAGGTTAGTATGCTTGCACGTTTGTACTTTAACTTTTTTCGGCTCGGCTTCTTTCGACGCCGATGCCGGCGACGCAGCACTCTCTCGCCCGCCAGCCACCGAGAGATGTGTGCGCTCCGACCGGCCCCGCACGCCGCTCTTTCTTGGCTCATTCGAGTTTACTGTCTTTCGCTCTAACATGCCTTACCTAGGGTTAGGTTAGTATGCTTGCACGTTTGTACTTTAACTTTTTTCGGCTCGGCTTCTTTCTTGGCTCATTCGAGTTTACTGTCTTTCGCTCTAACATGCCTTACCTAGGGTTAGGTTAGTATGCTTGCACGTTTGTACTTTAACTTTTTTCGGCTCGGCTTCTTTCGACGCCGATGCCGGCGACGCAGCACTCTCTCGCCCGCCAGCCACCGAGAGATGTGTGCACTCCGACCGGCCCCGCACGCCGCTCTTTCTTGGCTCATTCGAGTTTACTGTCTTTCGCTCTAACATGCCTTACCTAGGGTTAGGTTAGTATGCTTGCACGTTTGTACTTTAACTTTTTTCGGCTCGGCTTCTTTCGACGCCGATGCGGGCGACGCAGCACTCTCTCGCCCGCCAGCCACCGAGAGATGTGTGCGCTCCGACCGGCCCCGCACGCCGCTCTTTCTTGGCTCATTCGAGTTTACTGTCTTTCGCTCTAACATGCCTTACCTAGGGTTAGGTTAGTATGCTTGCACGTTTGTACTTTAACTTTTTTCGGCTCGGCTTCTTTCTTGGCTCATTCGAGTTTACTGTCTTTCGCTCTAACATGCCTTACCTAGGGTTAGGTTAGTATGCTTGCACGTTTGTACTTTAACTTTTTTCGGCTCGGCTTCTTTCGACGCCGATGCCGGCGACGCAGCACTCTCTCGCCCGCCAGCCACCGAGAGATGTGTGCGCTCCGACCGGCCCCGCACGCCGCTCTTTCTTGGCTCATTCGAGTTTACTGTCTTTCGCTCTAACATGCCTTACCTAGGGTTAGGTTAGTATGCTTGCACGTTTGTACTTTAACTTTTTTCGGCTCGGCTTCTTTCGACGCCGATGCCGGCGACGCAGCACTCTCTCGCCCGCCAGCCACCGAGAGATGTGTGCGCTCCGACCGGCCCCGCACGCCGCTCTTTCTTGGCTCATTCGAGTTTACTGTCTTTCGCTCTAACATGCCTTACCTAGGGTTAGGTTAGTATGCTTGCACGTTTGTACTTTAACTTTTTTCGGCTCGGCTTCTTTCTTGGCTCATTCGAGTTTACTGTCTTTCGCTCTAACATGCCTTACCTAGGGTTAGGTTAGTATGCTTGCACGTTTGTACTTTAACTTTTTTCGGCTCGGCTTCTTTCTTGGCTCATTCGAGTTTACTGTCTTTCGCTCTAACATGCCTTACCTAGGGTTAGGTTAGTATGCTTGCACGTTTGTACTTTAACTTTTTTCGGCTCGGCTTCTTTCGACGCCGATGCCGGCGACGCAGCACTCTCTCGCCCGCCAGCCACCGAGAGATGTGTGCGCTCCGACCGGCCCCGCACGCCGCTCTTTCTTGGCTCATTCGAGTTTACTGTCTTTCGCTCTAACATGCCTTACCTAGGGTTAGGTTAGTATGCTTGCACGTTTGTACTTTAACTTTTTTCGGCTCGGCTTCTTTCGACGCCGATGCGGGCGACGCAGCACTCTCTCGCCCGCCAGCCACCGAGAGATGTGTGCGCTCCGACCGGCCCCGCACGCCGCTCTTTCTTGGCTCATTCGAGTTTACTGTCTTTCGCTCTAACATGCCTTACCTAGGGTTAGGTTAGTATGCTTGCACGTTTGTACTTTAACTTTTTTCGGCTCGGCTTCTTTCTTGGCTCATTCGAGTTTACTGTCTTTCGCTCTAACATGCCTTACCTAGGGTTAGGTTAGTATGCTTGCACGTTTGTACTTTAACTTTTTTCGGCTCGGCTTCTTTCGACGCCGATGCCGGCGACGCAGCACTCTCTCGCCCGCCAGCCACCGAGAGATGTGTGCGCTCCGACCGGCCCCGCACGCCGCTCTTTCTTGGCTCATTCGAGTTTACTGTCTTTCGCTCTAACATGCCTTACCTAGGGTTAGGTTAGTATGCTTGCACGTTTGTACTTTAACTTTTTTCGGCTCGGCTTCTTTCGACGCCGATGCCGGCGACGCAGCACTCTCTCGCCCGCCAGCCACCGAGAGATGTGTGCGCTCCGACCGGCCCCGCACGCCGCTCTTTCTTGGCTCATTCGAGTTTACTGTCTTTCGCTCTAACATGCCTTACCTAGGGTTAGGTTAGTATGCTTGCACGTTTGTACTTTAACTTTTTTCGGCTCGGCTTCTTTCGACGCCGATGCCGGCGACGCAGCACTCTCTCGCCCGCCAGCCACCGAGAGATGTGTGCGCTCCGACCGGCCCCGCATGCCGCTCTTTCTTGGCTCATTCGAGTTTACTGTCTTTCGCTCTAACATGCCTTACCTAGGGTTAGGTTAGTATGCTTGCACGTTTGTACTTTAACTTTTTTCGGCTCGGCTTCTTTCTTGGCTCATTCGAGTTTACTGTCTTTCGCTCTAACATGCCTTACCTAGGGTTAGATTAGTATGCTTGCACGTTTGTACTTTAACTTTTTTCGGCTCGGCTTCTTTCGACGCCGATGCCGGCGACGCAGCACTCTCTCGCCCGCCAGCCACCGAGAGATGTGTGCGCTCCGACCGGCCCCGCACGCCGCTCTTTCTTGGCTCATTCGAGTTTACTGTCTTTCGCTCTAACATGCCTTACCTAGGGTTAGGTTAGTATGCTTGCACGTTTGTACTTTAACTTTTTTCGGCTCGGCTTCTTTCTTGGCTCATTCGAGTTTACTGTCTTTCGCTCTAACATGCCTTACCTAGGGTTAGGTTAGTATGCTTGCACGTTTGTACTTTAACTTTTTTCGGCTCGGCTTCTTTCTTGGCTCATTCGAGTTTACTGTCTTTCGCTCTAACATGCCTTACCTAGGGTTAGGTTAGTATGCTTGCACGTTTGTACTTTAACTTTTTTCGGCTCGGCTTCTTTCGACGCCGATGCCGGCGACGCAGCACTCTCTCGCCCGCCAGCCACCGAGAGATGTGTGCGCTCCGACCGGCCCCGCACGCCGCTCTTTCTTGGCTCATTCGAGTTTACTGTCTTTCGCTCTAACATGCCTTACCTAGGGTTAGGTTAGTATGCTTGCACGTTTGTACTTTAACTTTTTTCGGCTCGGCTTCTTTCGACGCCGATGCCGGCGACGCAGCACTCTCTCGCCCGCCAGCCACCGAGAGATGTGTGCGCTCCGACCGGCCCCGCACGCCGCTCTTTCTTGGCTCATTCGAGTTTACTGTCTTTCGCTCTAACATGCCTTACCTAGGGTTAGGTTAGTATGCTTGCACGTTTTTACTTTAACTTTTTTCGGCTCGGCTTCTTTCTTGGCTCATTCGAGTTTACTGTCTTTCGCTCTAACATGCCTTACCTAGGGTTAGGTTAGTATGCTTGCACGTTTGTACTTTAACTTTTTTCGGCTCGGCTTCTTTCGACGCCGATGCCGGCGACGCAGCACTCTCTCGCCCGCCAGCCACCGAGAGATGTGTGCGCTCCGACCGGCCCCGCACGCCGCTCTTTCTTGGCTCATTCGAGTTTACTGTCTTTCGCTCTAACATGCCTTACCTAGGGTTAGGTTAGTATGCTTGCACGTTTGTACTTTAACTTTTTTCGGCTCGGCTTCTTTCGACGCCGATGCCGGCGACGCAGCACTCTCTCGCCCGCCAGCCACCGAGAGATGTGTGCGCTCCGACCGGCCCCGCACGCCGCTCTTTCTTGGCTCATTCGAGTTTACTGTCTTTCGCTCTAACATGCCTTACCTAGGGTTAGGTTAGTATGCTTGCACGTTTGTACTTTAACTTTTTTCGGCTCGGCTTCTTTCGACGCCGATGCCGGCGACGCAGCACTCTCTCGCCCGCCAGCCACCGAGAGATGTGTGCGCTCCGACCGGCCCCGCACGCCGCTCTTTCTTGGCTCATTCGAGTTTACTGTCTTTCGCTCTAACATGCCTTACCTAGGGTTAGATTAGTATGCTTGCACGTTTGTACTTTAACTTTTTTCGGCTCGGCTTCTTTCGACGCCGATGCCGGCGACGCAGCACTCTCTCGCCCGCCAGCCACCGAGAGATGTGTGCGCTCCGACCGGCCCCGCACGCCGCTCTTTCTTGGCTCATTCGAGTTTACTGTCTTTCGCTCTAACATGCCTTACCTAGGGTTAGGTTAGTATGCTTGCACGTTTGTACTTTAACTTTTTTCGGCTCGGCTTCTTTCTTGGCTCATTCGAGTTTACTGTCTTTCGCTCTAACATGCCTTACCTAGGGTTAGGTTAGTATGCTTGCACGTTTGTACTTTAACTTTTTTCGGCTCGGCTTCTTTCTTGGCTCATTCGAGTTTACTGTCTTTCGCTCTAACATGCCTTACCTAGGGTTAGGTTAGTATGCTTGCACGTTTGTACTTTAACTTTTTTCGGCTCGGCTTCTTTCGACGCCGATGCCGGCGACGCAGCACTCTCTCGCCCGCCAGCCACCGAGAGATGTGTGCGCTCCGACCGGCCCCGCACGCCGCTCTTTCTTGGCTCATTCGAGTTTACTGTCTTTCGCTCTAACATGCCTTACCTAGGGTTAGGTTAGTATGCTTGCACGTTTGTACTTTAACTTTTTTCGGCTCGGCTTCTTTCGACGCCGATGCCGGCGACGCAGCACTCTCTCGCCCGCCAGCCACCGAGAGATGTGTGCGCTCCGACCGGCCCCGCACGCCGCTCTTTCTTGGCTCATTCGAGTTTACTGTCTTTCGCTCTAACATGCCTTACCTAGGGTTAGGTTAGTATGCTTGCACGTTTTTACTTTAACTTTTTTCGGCTCGGCTTCTTTCTTGGCTCATTCGAGTTTACTGTCTTTCGCTCTAACATGCCTTACCTAGGGTTAGGTTAGTATGCTTGCACGTTTGTACTTTAACTTTTTTCGGCTCGGCTTCTTTCGACGCCGATGCCGGCGACGCAGCACTCTCTCGCCCGCCAGCCACCGAGAGATGTGTGCGCTCCGACCGGCCCCGCACGCCGCTCTTTCTTGGCTCATTCGAGTTTACTGTCTTTCGCTCTAACATGCCTTACCTAGGGTTAGGTTAGTATGCTTGCACGTTTGTACTTTAACTTTTTTCGGCTCGGCTTCTTTCGACGCCGATGCCGGCGACGCAGCACTCTCTCGCCCGCCAGCCACCGAGAGATGTGTGCGCTCCGACCGGCCCCGCACGCCGCTCTTTCTTGGCTCATTCGAGTTTACTGTCTTTCGCTCTAACATGCCTTACCTAGGGTTAGGTTAGTATGCTTGCACGTTTGTACTTTAACTTTTTTCGGCTCGGCTTCTTTCTTGGCTCATTCGAGTTTACTGTCTTTCGCTCTAACATGCCTTACCTAGGGTTAGGTTAGTATGCTTGCACGTTTGTACTTTAACTTTTTTCGGCTCGGCTTCTTTCGACGCCGATGCCGGCGACGCAGCACTCTCTCGCCCGCCAGCCACCGAGAGATGTGTGCGCTCCGACCGGCCCCGCACGCCGCTCTTTCTTGGCTCATTCGAGTTTACTGTCTTTCGCTCTAACATGCCTTACCTAGGGTTAGGTTAGTATGCTTGCACGTTTGTACTTTAACTTTTTTCGGCTCGGCTTCTTTCTTGGCTCATTCGAGTTTACTGTCTTTCGCTCTAACATGCCTTACCTAGGGTTAGGTTAGTATGCTTGCACGTTTGTACTTTAACTTTTTTCGGCTCGGCTTCTTTCGACGCCGATGCCGGCGACGCAGCACTCTCTCGCCCGCCAGCCACCGAGAGATGTGTGCGCTCCGACCGGCCCCGCACGCCGCTCTTTCTTGGCTCATTCGAGTATACTGTCTTTCGCTCTAACATGCCTTACCTAGGGTTAGGTTAGTATGCTTGCACGTTTGTACTTTAACTTTTTTCGGCTCGGCTTCTTTCGACGCCGATGCCGGCGACGCAGCACTCTCTCGCCCGCCAGCCACCGAGAGATGTGTGCGCTCCGACCGGCCCCGCACGCCGCTCTTTCTTGGCTCATTCGAGTTTACTGTCTTTCGCTCTAACATGCCTTACCTAGGGTTAGGTTAGTATGCTTGCACGTTTGTACTTTAACTTTTTTCGGCTCGGCTTCTTTCTTGGCTCATTCGAGTTTACTGTCTTTCGCTCTAACATGCCTTACCTAGGGTTAGGTTAGTATGCTTGCACGTTTGTACTTTAACTTTTTTCGGCTCGGCTTCTTTCGACGCCGATGCCGGCGACGCAGCACTCTCTCGCCCGCCAGCCACCGAGAGATGTGTGCGCTCCGACCGGCCCCGCACGCCGCTCTTTCTTGGCTCATTCGAGTTTACTGTCTTTCGCTCTAACATGCCTTACCTAGGGTTAGGTTAGTATGCTTGCACGTTTGTACTTTAACTTTTTTCGGCTCGGCTTCTTTCTTGGCTCATTCGAGTTTACTGTCTTTCGCTCTAACATGCCTTACCTAGGGTTAGGTTAGTATGCTTGCACGTTTGTACTTTAACTTTTTTCGGCTCGGCTTCTTTCGACGCCGATGCCGGCGACGCAGCACTCTCTCGCCCGCCAGCCACCGAGAGATGTGTGCGCTCCGACCGGCCCCGCACGCCGCTCTTTCTTGGCTCATTCGAGTATACTGTCTTTCGCTCTAACATGCCTTACCTAGGGTTAGGTTAGTATGCTTGCACGTTTGTACTTTAACTTTTTTCGGCTCGGCTTCTTTCGACGCCGATGCCGGCGACGCAGCACTCTCTCGCCCGCCAGCCACCGAGAGATGTGTGCGCTCCGACCGGCCCCGCACGCCGCTCTTTCTTGGCTCATTCGAGTTTACTGTCTTTCGCTCTAACATGCCTTACCTAGGGTTAGGTTAGTATGCTTGCACGTTTGTACTTTAACTTTTTTCGGCTCGGCTTCTTTCTTGGCTCATTCGAGTTTACTGTCTTTCGCTCTAACATGCCTTACCTAGGGTTAGGTTAGTATGCTTGCACGTTTGTACTTTAACTTTTTTCGGCTCGGCTTCTTTCGACGCCGATGCCGGCGACGCAGCACTCTCTCGCCCGCCAGCCACCGAGAGATGTGTGCGCTCCGACCGGCCCCGCACGCCGCTCTTTCTTGGCTCATTCGAGTTTACTGTCTTTCGCTCTAACATGCCTTACCTAGGGTTAGGTTAGTATGCTTGCACGTTTGTACTTTAACTTTTTTCGGCTCGGCTTCTTTCTTGGCTCATTCGAGTTTACTGTCTTTCGCTCTAACATGCCTTACCTAGGGTTAGGTTAGTATGCTTGCACGTTTGTACTTTAACTTTTTTCGGCTCGGCTTCTTTCGACGCCGATGCCGGCGACGCAGCACTCTCTCGCCCGCCAGCCACCGAGAGATGTGTGCGCTCCGACCGGCCCCGCACGCCGCTCTTTCTTGGCTCATTCGAGTTTACTGTCTTTCGCTCTAACATGCCTTACCTAGGGTTAGGTTAGTATGCTTGCACGTTTGTACTTTAACTTTTTTCGGCTCGGCTTCTTTCGACGCCGATGCCGGCGACGCAGCACTCTCTCGCCCGCCAGCCACCGAGAGATGTGTGCGCTCCGACCGGCCCCGCACGCCGCTCTTTCTTGGCTCATTCGAGTTTACTGTCTTTCGCTCTAACATGCCTTACCTAGGGTTAGGTTAGTATGCTTGCACGTTTGTACATTAACTTTTTTTGGCTCGGCTTCTTTCTTGGCTCATTCGAGTTTACTGTCTTTCGCTCTAACATGCCTTACCTAGGGTTAGGTTAGTATGCTTGCACGTTTGTACTTTAACTTTTTTCGGCTCGGCTTCTTTCGACGCCGATGCCGGCGACGCAGCACTCTCTCGCCCGCCAGCCACCGAGAGATGTGTGCGCTCCGACCGGCCCCGCACGCGGCTCTTTCTTGGCTCATTCGAGTTTACTGTCTTTCGCTCTAACATGCCTTACCTAGGGTTAGGTTAGTATGCTTGCACGTTTGTACTTTAACTTTTTTCGGCTCGGCTTCTTTCTTGGCTCATTCGAGTTTACTGTCTTTCGCTCTAACATGCCTTACCTAGGGTTAGGTTAGTATGCTTGCACGTTTGTACTTTAACTTTTTTCGGCTCGGCTTCTTTCGACGCCGATGCCAGCGACGCAGCACTCTCTCGCCCGCCAGCCACCGAGAGATGTGTGCGCTCCGACCGGCCCCGCACGCCGCTCTTTCTTGGCTCATTCGAGTTTACTGTCTTTCGCTCTAACATGCCTTACCTAGGGTTAGGATAGTATGCTTGCACGTTTGTACTTTAACTTTTTTCGGCTCGGCTTCTTTCGACGCCGATGCCGGCGACGCAGCACTCTCTCGCCCGCCAGCCACCGAGAGATGTGTGCGCTCCGACCGGCCCCGCACGCCGCTCTTTCTTGGCTCATTCGAGTTTACTGTCTTTCGCTCTAACATGCCTTACCTAGGGTTAGGTTAGTATGCTTGCACGTTTGTACATTAACTTTTTTTGGCTCGGCTTCTTTCTTGGCTCATTCGAGTTTACTGTCTTTCGCTCTAACATGCCTTACCTAGGGTTAGGTTAGTATGCTTGCACGTTTGTACTTTAACTTTTTTCGGCTCGGCTTCTTTCGACGCCGATGCCGGCGACGCAGCACTCTCTCGCCCGCCAGCCACCGAGAGATGTGTGCGCTCCGACCGGCCCCGCACGCGGCTCTTTCTTGGTTCATTCGAGTTTACTGTCTTTCGCTCTAACATGCCTTACCTAGGGTTAGGTTAGTATGCTTGCACGTTTGTACTTTAACTTTTTTCGGCTCGGCTTCTTTCTTGGCTCATTCGAGTTTACTGTCTTTCGCTCTAACATGCCTTACCTAGGGTTAGGTTAGTATGCTTGCACGTTTGTACTTTAACTTTTTTCGGCTCGGCTTCTTTCGACGCCGATGCCGGCGACGCAGCACTCTCTCGCCCGCCAGCCACCGAGAGATGTGTGCGCTCCGACCGGCACCGCACGCCGCTCTTTCTTGGCTCATTCGAGTTTACTGTCTTTCGCTCTAACATGCCTTACCTAGGGTTAGGATAGTATGCTTGCACGTTTGTACTTTAACTTTTTTCGGCTCGGCTTCTTTCGACGCCGATGCCGGCGACGCAGCACTCTCTCGCCCGCCAGCCACCGAGAGATGTGTGCGCTCCGACCGGCCCCGCACGCCGCTCTTTCTTGGCTCATTCGAGTTTACTGTCTTTCGCTCTAACATGCCTTACCTAGGGTTAGGTTAGTATGCTTGCACGTTTGTACTTTAACTTTTTTCGGCTCGGCTTCTTTCTTGGCTCATTCGAGTTTACTGTCTTTCGCTCTAACATGCCTTACCTAGGGTTAGGTTAGTATGCTTGCACGTTTGTACTTTAACTTTTTTCGGCTCGGCTTCTTTCGACGCCGATGCCGGCGACGCAGCACTCTCTCGCCCGCCAGCCACCGAGAGATGTGTGCGCTCCGACCGGCCCCGCACGCCGCTCTTTCTTGGCTCATTCGAGTTTACTGTCTTTCGCTCTAACATGCCTTACCTAGGGTTAAGTTAGTATGCTTGCACGTTTGTACTTTAACTTTTTTCGGCTCGGCTTCTTTCTTGGCTCATTCGAGTTTACTGTCTTTCGCTCTAACATGCCTTACCTAGGGTTAGGTTAGTATGCTTGCACGTTTGTACTTTAACTTTTTTCGGCTCGGCTTCTTTCGACGCCGATGCCGGCGACGCAGCACTCTCTCGCCCGCCAGCCACCGAGAGATGTGTGCGCTCCGACCGGCCCCGCACGCCGCTCTTTCTTGACTCATACGAGTTTACTGTCTTTCGCTCTAACATGCCTTACCTAGGGTTAGGTTAGTATGCTTGCACGTTTGTACTTTAACTTTTTTCGGCTCGGCTTCTTTCTTGGCTCATTCGAGTTTACTGTCTTTCGCTCTAACATGCCTTACCTAGGGTTAGGTTAGTATGCTTGCACGTTTGTACTTTAACTTTTTTCGGCTCGGCTTCTTTCGACGCCGATGCCGGCGACGCAGCACTCTCTCGCCCGCCAGCCACCGAGAGATGTGTGCGCTCCGACCGGCCCCGCACGCCGCTCTTTCTTGGCTCATTCGAGTTTACTGTCTTTCGCTCTAACATGCCTTACCTAGGGTTAGGTTAGTATGCTTGCACGTTTGTACTTTAACTTTTTTCGGCTCGGCTTCTTTCTTGGCTCATTCGAGTTTACTGTCTTTCGCTCTAACATGCCTTACCTAGGGTTAGGTTAGTATGCTTGCACGTTTGTACTTTAACTTTTTTCGGCTCGACTTCTTTCGACGCCGATGCCGGCGACGCAGCACTCTCTCGCCCGCCAGCCACCGAGAGATGTGTGCGCTCCGACCGGCCCCGCACGCCGCTCTTTCTTGGCTCATTCGAGTTTACTGTCTTTCGCTCTAACATGCCTTACCTAGGGTTAGGTTAGTATGCTTGCACGTTTGTACTTTAACTTTTTTCGGCTCGGCTTCTTTCTTGGCTCATTCGAGTTTACTGTCTTTCGCTCTAACATGCCTTACCTAGGGTTAGGTTAGTATGCTTGCACGTTTGTACTTTAACTTTTTTCGGCTCGGCTTCTTTCGACGCCGATGCCGGCGACGCAGCACTCTCTCGCCCGCCAGCCACCGAGAGATGTGTGCGCTCCGACCGGCCCCGCACGCCGCTCTTTCTTGGCTCATTCGAGTTTACTGTCTTTCGCTCTAACATGCCTTACCTAGGGTTAGGTTAGTATGCTTGCACGTTTGTACTTTAACTTTTTTCGGCTCGGCTTCTTTCTTGGCTCATTCGAGTTTACTGTCTTTCGCTCTAACATGCCTTACCTAGGGTTAGGTTAGTATGCTTGCACGTTTGTACTTTAACTTTTTTCGGCTCGGCTTCTTTCGACGCCGATGCCGGCGACGCAGCACTCTCTCGCCCGCCAGCCACCGAGAGATGTGTGCGCTCCGACCGGCCCCGCACGCCGCTCTTTCTTGGCTCATTCGAGTTTACTGTCTTTCGCTCTAACATGCCTTACCTAGGGTTAGGTTAGTATGCTTGCACGTTTGTACTTTAACTTTTTTCGGCTCGGCTTCTTTCTTGGCTCATTCGAGTTTACTGTCTTTCGCTCTAACATGCCTTACCTAGGGTTAGGTTAGTATGCTTGCACGTTTGTACTTTAACTTTTTTCGGCTCGGCTTCTTTCGACGCCGATGCCGGCGACGCAGCACTCTCTCGCCCGCCAGCCACCGAGAGATGTGTGCGCTCCGACCGGCCCCGCACGCCGCTCTTTCTTGGCTCATACGAGTTTACTGTCTTTCGCTCTAACATGCCTTACCTAGGGTTAGGTTAGTATGCTTGCACGTTTGTACTTTAACTTTTTTCGGCTCGGCTTCTTTCTTGGCTCATTCGAGTTTACTGTCTTTCGCTCTAACATGCCTTACCTAGGGTTAGGTTAGTATGCTTGCACGTTTGTACTTTAACTTTTTTCGGCTCGGCTTCTTTCGACGCCGATGCCGGCGACGCAGCACTCTCTCGCCCGCCAGCCACCGAGAGATGTGTGCGCTCCGACCGGCCCCGCACGCCGCTCTTTCTTGGCTCATTCGAGTTTACTGTCTTTCGCTCTAACATGCCTTACCTAGGGTTAGGTTAGTATGCTTGCACGTTTGTACTTTAACTTTTTTCGGCTCGGCTTCTTTCGACGCCGATGCCGGCGACGCAGCACTCTCTCGCCCGCCAGCCACCGAGAGATGTGTGCGCTCCGACCGGCCCCGCACGCCGCTCTTTCTTGGCTCATTCGAGTTTACTGTCTTTCGCTCTAACATGCCTTACCTAGGGTTAGGTTAGTATGCTTGCACGTTTGTACTTTAACTTTTTTCGGCTCGGCTTCTTTCTTGGCTCATTCGAGTTTACTGTCTTTCGCTCTAACATGCCTTACCTAGGGTTAGGTTAGTATGCTTGCACGTTTGTACTTTAACTTTTTTCGGCTCGGCTTCTTTCTTGGCTCATTCGAGTTTACTGTCTTTCGCTCTAACATGCCTTACCTAGGGTTAGGTTAGTATGCTTGCACGTTTGTACTTTAACTTTTTTCGGCTCGGCTTCTTTCGACGCCGATGCCGGCGACGCAGCACTCTCTCGCCCGCCAGCCACCGAGAGATGTGTGCGCTCCGACCGGCCCCGCACGCCGCTCTTTCTTGGCTCATTCGAGTTTACTGTCTTTCGCTCTAACATGCCTTACCTAGGGTTAGGTTAGTATGCTTGCACGTTTGTACTTTAACTTTTTTCGGCTCGGCTTCTTTCGACGCCGATGCCGGCGACGCAGCACTCTCTCGCCCGCCAGCCACCGAGAGATGTGTGCGCTCCGACCGGCCCCGCACGCCGCTCTTTCTTGGCTCATTCGAGTTTACTGTCTTTCGCTCTAACATGCCTTACCTAGGGTTAGGTTAGTATGCTTGCACGTTTGTACTTTAACTTTTTTCGGCTCTGCTTCTTTCTTGGCTCATTCGAGTTTACTGTCTTTCGCTCTAACATGCCTTACCTAGGGTTAGGTTAGTATGCTTGCACGTTTGTACTTTAACTTTTTTCGGCTCGGCTTCTTTCGACGCCGATGCCGGCGACGCAGCACTCTCTCGCCCGCCAGCCACCGAGAGATGTGTGCGCTCCGACCGGCCCCGCACGCCGCTCTTTCTTGGCTCATTCGAGTTTACTGTCTTTCGCTCTAACATGCCTTACCTAGGGTTAGGTTAGTATGCTTGCACGTTTGTACTTTAACTTTTTATGGCTCGGCTTCTTTTGACGCCGATGCCGGCGACGCAGCACTCTCTCGCCCGCCAGCCACCGAGAGATGTGTGCGCTCCGACCGGCCCCGCACGCCGCTCTTTCTTGGCTCATTCGAGTTTACTGTCTTTCGCTCTAACATGCCTTACCTAGGGTTAGGTTAGTATGCTTGCCCGTTTGTACTTTAACTTTTTTCGGCTCGGCTTCTTTCTTGGCTCATTCGAGTTTACTGTCTTTCGCTCTAACATGCCTTACCTAGGGTTAGGTTAGTATGCTTGCACGTTTGTACTTTAACTTTTTTCGGCTCGGCTTCTTTCTTGGCTCATTCGAGTTTACTGTCTTAAAAGTGTTTACAATGAAAATCCATAAACAATCTCGACGTATTGATCGAATCCATCACTCAAGAAACTTGGATCCAATAGTCAAAAAATTTCAATATTATCCAAATCTCGTTTCGGACCACATGCTATTCTCATTCCTTGAAATTGGGGAGTACACACAACCTCGGTGGGGAAAAGGTGCATGGCGGAACAACGTGTCGCATTACGCCGACGATATTTATATTGAAATCATAACCCATAAGTTTGAAGAGTGCCTTGATTTCATGGGCCACTTCGTTACAGTCCAACAGTGGTGGGACTACTTTAAACACCAAATTAAAAGTGAGACAATCAACTTCTCGATATATAAAGCAAAATATAAAAGGGACCAAAAACTTCAAATTGAACAAGAATTAGCGGAGCTGATTATAAACGGAAATGATTCGGACACCAATAAAATTTATGAATTAAAATCAAAATTACAGGCCATACAGAAACAAAAAGTTGCTTTTACCAAAACAATAGCTCATATCGAAGCCACTGAGGAGGAAGAAAAACCATCCCGCTTCTTCTATGATAAAATCAGATACAGAAAAAACAAATGCACTCTACGAAAGCTTGTCCTCCCCAATGGGGAAACTACAACAGACAAAGAAACCATCTTAAAAACAACTCATGAATTTTATAGCGACCTCTGGGGAATTAAATCAAACACAGATGAAATACAACAGCGACACCTAGTTGACCTAATGAGTGAACCTAAAATCATACATGAAGTTTCCGAAAATCTGGACCTACCTATAACTGAAGAGGAAATTTATAATACTATCAAACAAATGGACAATTATAAATCACCTGGTTTTGACGGTCTAGCAAAAGAGTTTTACATCACTTTTTGGCCTTTAATAAAATTACAGTTCACCCAATTGATGAATAATATCTTGATATCCGGACAAATACCGAACAGTTGGCGCTACGCAAGGATTATTCTGTGTCATAAAAAAGGGGAAAGGACGATGCTAAAAAACTGGCGTCCAATTGCGAACCTTAACGTCGATTACAAAATCATGACAAAAATTCTGTCCAACCGCCTTAAAATCGCTTTGGACGGGGTAATCTCAAGTACTCAAAAATCGACTTTACCCGGAAGATCAATACAGGATATTCATAACAACCTGGATAGCGTAATTCGTTACTCTCACGAAAAAAATATTCCGTCATGCATCATGACAGTCGACCAACTCAAGGCATTCGATACGGTTGACCACCAGTTTCTTTTCAATCTACTGGAAACGGTGGGAGTGACCGAAAAAACAACCAATCTGATAAAAGGCCTATACTCCAATATCGTAAGCATCGTTGATGTTAATGGTGCATTCACCGAGGAAATCCGGATCCTGCGTGGGATACGACAAGGATGCCCCCTCAGCATGCTCCTTTATACGTTGAATGCGGAACCGCTGGCCAGGCTTGTTCTCGCAAATAAACGTATCAAGGGAGTTATGCTGGGGAGGAAGGAAGAAAAATTAGAACAATATGCTGACGACGCCACTTTTATAACATGCTCCCCTTTTTCACTGGAACACATTTTCAATGAATTAGGGAGATACTCAGAAGCAACAGGACAGAGGGTGAACCCGGATAAAACTGAGATTTTGTGCATTACATACCCAGCTGAAACTTCATTAAACCTAACGCAATACAAAAGATTTGGGAAAAATAGAATAAAAATTCTGGGAGTTTACTTCGGTCGAGGATCTATTGAAACTACATGGACAGAAAAGTGTGCAGATGTCAGGCAAATCCTTAACTGCACTAAACCAAGAATGCTGTCCTGGAGGGGTAGAATGACTGTTCTGAACTCCCTGGCACTCTCGTTGATTAATTACAGTGCTAGAGTTCACATCATTCCTTTGTCATTCATCCATCAGCTACAATCCGACCTTTTTAGGTACCTCTGGTTTCCGGAAACTATTGAGGTGGTGTCCAGAAAAAAATTGCTACACCACATTTCAAATGGAGGCATCAATATGCTTGACGTCAAACTGAAGGCACAAGCATGCTTGGTATACAAGATCAGCCAGCTATGTGCCATATCATCCCCGACCGAATTCTGGCACCATGAAGCCCTGTTTTCATTAGGATCAAGAATAATGTCACTCAACAAATCACTGTATTCCAACTCTAGGCCTCACTCAATCAAAGTTAATCTCCACTGGCGACATCTACTTAATATTATTCATGTATTAGATTTCACTCCGGACGAATGGACCACAACATCCTTAAAGATAATATATAACAGGCTAAAATTAAAGACATACGATCAACCAAAATCAGACCTAACACGGGACTGGTATGCGATACATCTCTTGGACCGAAATTTGAAACATCATTTTACTAACATCGAGCGTCAAACATCATATCTAATTGTCATGGATGGATTTTTGTTTGGCCATAGGAAATGGCGGTATGGAATGATTCGTCGAGATGTAAACAAGCGTCCAATGAAACTCAATTGCAAACTCTGTGCAAATAACCAGGATAAGACAAGTCACATTTTTCTCGAATGTCCGGAGTAGAGTTAGGTTAGTATGCTTGCACGTTTGTACTTTAACTTTTTTCGGCTCGGCTTCTTTCTTGGCTCATTCGAGTTTACTGTCTTTCGCTCTAACATGCCTTACCTAGGGTTAGGTTAGTATGCTTGCACGTTTGTACTTTAACTTTTTTCGGCTCGGCTTCTTTCGACGCCGATGCCGGCGACGCAGCACTCTCTCGCCCGCCAGCCACCGAGAGATGTGTGCGCTCTGACCGGCCCCGCACGCCGCTCTTTCTTGGCTCATACGAGTTTACTGTCTTTCGCTCTAACATGCCTTACCTAGGGTTAGGTTAGTATGCTTGCACGTTTGTACTTTAACTTTTTTCGGCTCGGCTTCTTTCTTGGCTCATTCGAGTTTACTGTCTTTCGCTCTAACATGCCTTACCTAGGGTTAGGTTAGTATGCTTGCACGTTTGTACTTTAACTTTTTTCGGCTCGGCTTCTTTCGACGCCGATGCCGGCGACGCAGCACTCTCTCGCCCGCCAGCCACCGAGAGATGTGTGCGCTCCGACCGGCCCCGCACGCCGCTCTTTCTTGGCTCATTCGAGTTTACTGTCTTTCGCTCTAACATGCCTTACCTAGGGTTAGGTTAGTATGCTTGCACGTTTGCACTTTAACTTTTTTCGGCTCGGCTTCTTTCGACGCCGATGCCGGCGACGCAGCACTCTCTCGCCCGCCAGCCACCGAGAGATGTGTGCGCTCCGACCGGCCCCGCACGCCGCTCTTTCTTGGCACATTCGAGTTTACTGTCTTTCGCTCTAACATGCCTTACCTAGGGTTAGGTTAGTATGCTTGCACGTTTGTACTTTAACTTTTTTCGGCTCGGCTTCTTTCGACGCCGATGCCGGCGACGCAGCACTCTCTCGCCCGCCAGCCACCGAGAGATGTGTGCGCTCCGACCGGCCCCGCACGCCGCTCTTTCTTGGCTCATTCGAGTTTACTGTCTTTCGCTCTAACATGCCTTACCTAGGGTTAGGTTAGTATGCTTGCACGTTTGTACTTTAACTTTTTTCGGCTCGGCTTCTTTCTTGGCTCATTCGAGTTTACTGTCTTTCGCTCTAACATGCCTTACCTAGAGTTAGGTTAGTATGCTTGCACGTTTGTACTTTAACTTTTTTCGGCTCGGCTTCTTTCTTGGCTCATTCGAGTTTACTGTCTTTCGCTCTAACATGCCTTACCTAGGGTTAGGTTAGTATGCTTGCACGTTTGTACTTTAACTTTTTTCGGCTCGGCTTCTTTCGACGCCGATGCCGGCGACGCAGCACTCTCTCGCCCGCCAGCCACCGAGAGATGTGTGCGCTCCGACCGGCCCCGCACGCCGCTCTTTCTTGGCTCATACGAGTTTACTGTCTTTCGCTCTAACATGCCTTACCTAGGGTTAGGTTAGTATGCTTGCACGTTTGTACTTTAACTTTTTTCGGCTCGGCTTCTTTCTTGGCTCATTCGAGTTTACTGTCTTTCGCTCTAACATGCCTTACCTAGGGTTAGGTTAGTATGCTTGCACGTTTGTACTTTAACTTTTTTCGGCTCGGCTTCTTTCGACGCCGATGCCGGCGACGCAGCACTCTCTCGCCCGCCAGCCACCGAGAGATGTGTGCGCTCCGACCGGCCCCGCACGCCGCTCTTTCTTGGCTCATTCGAGTTTACTGTCTTTCGCTCTAACATGCCTTACCTAGGGTTAGGTTAGTATGCTTGCACGTTTGCACTTTAACTTTTTTCGGCTCGGCTTCTTTCGACGCCGATGCCGGCGACGCAGCACTCTCTCGCCCGCCAGCCACCGAGAGATGTGTGCGCTCCGACCGGCCCCGCACGCCGCTCTTTCTTGGCACATTCGAGTTTACTGTCTTTCGCTCTAACATGCCTTACCTAGGGTTAGGTTAGTATGCTTGCACGTTTGTACTTTAACTTTTTTCGGCTCGGCTTCTTTCGACGCCGATGCCGGCGACGCAGCACTCTCTCGCCCGCCAGCCACCGAGAGATGTGTGCGCTCCGACCGGCCCCGCACGCCGCTCTTTCTTGGCTCATTCGAGTTTACTGTCTTTCGCTCTAACATGCCTTACCTAGGGTTAGGTTAGTATGCTTGCACGTTTGTACTTTAACTTTTTTCGGCTCGGCTTCTTTCTTGGCTCATTCGAGTTTACTGTCTTTCGCTCTAACATGCCTTACCTAGGGTTAGGTTAGTATGCTTGCACGTTTGTACTTTAACTTTTTTCGGCTCGGCTTCTTTCGACGCCGATGCCGGCGACGCAGCACTCTCTCGCCCGCCAGCCACCGAGAGATGTGTGCGCTCCGACCGGCCCCGCACGCCGCTCTTTCTTGGCTCATTCGAGTTTACTGTCTTTCGCTCTAACATGCCTTACCTAGGGTTAGGTTAGTATGCTTGCACGTTTGTACTTTAACTTTTTTCGGCTCGGCTTCTTTCTTGGCTCATTCGAGTTTACTGTCTTTCGCTCTAACATGCCTTACCTAGGGTTAGGTTAGTATGCTTGCACGTTTGTACTTTAACTTTTTTCGGCTCGGCTTCTTTCGACGCCGATGCCGGCGACGCAGCACTCTCTCGCCCGCCAGCCACCGAGAGATGTGTGCGCTCCGACCGGCCCCGCACGCCGCTCTTTCTTGGCTCATTCGAGTTTACTGTCTTTCGCTCTAACATGCCTTACCTAGGGTTAGGTTAGTATGCTTGCACGTTTGTACTTTAACTTTTTTCGGCTCGGCTTCTTTCTTGGCTCATTCGAGTTTACTGTCTTTCGCTCTAACATGCCTTACCTAGGGTTAGGTTAGTATGCTTGCACGTTTGTACTTTAACTTTTTTCGGCTCGGCTTCTTTCGACGCCGATGCCGGCGACGCAGCACTCTCTCGCCCGCCAGCCACCGAGAGATGTGTGCGCTCCGACCGGCCCCGCACGCCGCTCTTTCTTGGCTCATACGAGTTTACTGTCTTTCGCTCTAACATGCCTTACCTAGGGTTAGGTTAGTATGCTTGCACGTTTGTACTTTAACTTTTTTCGGCTCGGCTTCTTTCTTGGCTCATTCGAGTTTACTGTCTTTCGCTCTAACATGCCTTACCTAGGGTTAGGTTAGTATGCTTGCACGTTTGTACTTTAACTTTTTTCGGCTCGGCTTCTTTCGACGCCGATGCCGGCGACGCAGCACTCTCTCGCCCGCCAGCCACCGAGAGATGTGTGCGCTCCGACCGGCCCCGCACGCCGCTCTTTCTTGGCTCATTCGAGTTTACTGTCTTTAGCTCTAACATGCCTTACCTAGGGTTAGGTTAGTATGCTTGCACGTTTGTACTTTAACTTTTTTCGGCTCGGCTTCTTTCGACGCCGATGCCGGCGACGCAGCACTCTCTCGCCCGCCAGCCACCGAGAGATGTGTGCGCTCCGACCGGCCCCGCACGCCGCTCTTTCTTGGCTCATTCGAGTTTACTGTCTTTCGCTCTAACATGCCTTACCTAGGGTTAGGTTAGTATGCTTGCACGTGCCGTCGCTTAACTCTTTTCGGCACGGCCTCTCTCGACGCCGATGCGGCGACGCAGCACTCTTTCGCCCGCCGCCGAGCGAGTGTGCGCCCCATCCCGCCCCGACTGCCCCGCACCGCACGCCGCTCTTGGCTCATTCGTGTCTTTCGCTCTTACAGGCCTTACCCAGGGTTAGGTTAGTGTGCTTGCACGTGCGGGCTCTTGAACTTTTTTAGTTTGGTTAGTTTGTACCTGGTCGTATTGCGAAATTGTTCGATTGAATGGGCGGCGGCGACGCCCCCTTTTCGTATTGCGAAATGACACGTGGGCTTCGTCGCGGATGAGTGAGTAACGGCCAATTACGTGTCAACAATCGGCGCGAAACCAGCCAAGCGAGCGAGCGGCAATCACGTGGAAGATTTCGAAACGGGGCGCGACCCAATGGAGGGCGGCGACGCCCCCTTGTCGTATTGCGAAATGACACGTGGGCATCGTCGCGGATGAGTGAGTAACGGCCAATCACGTGGAAGATTTCGAATCGGGGCGCGAGCCAATGGGTGGCGGCCACTCCCTCCTTTCGGATTGCGAACGACACGTGGACTTCGTCGCGGATGAGTGACGGCTTCACATCAAACCTTGCTCGAGCGCGCCCGTCGGCCCCGCTCGCCGTGGTGAATTTAAGTCCGACACCACGATGACGCCGCCGACGTGCCCTGCCCGGCTCGGTAAAAAAAATAGGACAAGTCCGGCGCGGGGAAAAAAAGACCAAGTCCGAATTCCCGATGACGCCGCCGACGTGCCCCGCCCGGCTCGGTAAAAAAAAATAGGACAAGTCCGGCGCGGGAAAAAAAAAAGACCAAGTCCGACACCACGGGCGGGCGAGTCGAAAAAAAAGCAAGTCCCAAAAGGACAAATCGTAGATCTGGAGGATGACTTTCAACACATCGCAGTGAGAAACTGCTCTAGTGGGTACGACACCCCGATCTTCAACTAGGTCGTCTGCAAATGATTTAGCACCTCGCCTTCACGCAGGTTGCTCGCCTCGACTTAGGCGCAAGTCGTTCGCTCGCGCCAAAGGGTCGAAACACTCGGCTTCGCCGGTGGCCAAACGGCCGCTTAACTTCGCCTCGCCGGCGGCAAGGCACCAGATTATTGTAGCTACTTAGGCGGGATTCTGACTTCAGAGGCGTTCAGTCATAATCCCCCAGATGGCAGCTTCGCACCATTGGCTTATCAGCCAAGCACATGAACCAAATGTCTGAATCTGAGGTTCCTCTCGTACTGAGCAGAATTACTATCGCAACAACACTACATCAGTAGGGTAAAACTAACCTGTCTCACGACGATCTAAACCCAGCTCACGTTCCCTATTAGTGGGTGAACAATCCAACGCTTGGTGAATTCTGCTTCACAATGATAGGAAGAGCAGACATTGAAGGATCACAAAGCAACGTCGCTATGAACGCTTGGCTGCCACAAGCCAGTTATCCCTGTGGTAACTTCTCTGACACCCCTTGCTTGAAACTCGCAAACTCAAAGGGATCGATAGGCCACGCTTTCGCGGTCTGTATTCATACTGAAAATCCAAATCAATTGAGCTTTTGCCCTTTTGCTCTACGCGAGGTTTCCGTCCTCGCTGAGCTCACCTTAGGACACCTGCGTTACTCTTTGACAGATGTACCGCCCCAGTCAAACTCCCCGCCTGACACCGTCTTCAGAGCGGATCGCCGGCGATCGAACGCCGGCGGCTTAAGGCCAGAAGTGTGACCCAGGGTTGCCGGGTCGCTTCCCGCTTTACTGAATAAGCAAAAAAACGATGGGAGCAGAGGTATTTCACTGTCGGCCAGAAGGCCTCTCACTTATCCTACGCCTCTCATGTCTCTTCACAAAGTCGGACTAGAGTCGAGCTCAACAGGGTCTTCTTTCCCCGCTAATTCCGCCAAGCCCGTTCCCTTGGCTGTGGTTTCGCCGGATAGCAGACAGGGACAGAGGGAATCTCGTTAATCCATTCATGCGCGTCACTAATTAGATGACGAGGCATTTGGATACCTTTACTCGCGCTTGGTTGAATTTCTTCACTTTGACATTCAGAGCACTGGGCAGAAACCACATCGCGTCAACACCGGGTTGCGGCCATCGTGATGCTTTGTTTTAATTAAACAGTCGGATTCCCCTGGTCCGTACCAGTTCTAAGTTGGCTGTTCGACGCCGGCCGAAGCGAGCCGCGAGGCCCGCGCAGCTGCGGCAGTCCACGGATAAGGACCGGACGCAGGTCCGAGCTCACGCCGGCCGCCGTGAAGCGGCAAGCGTTCGCCCAGTCCGGTCAAGTCCCGGCATCCGCTTTGTACCTCAGCCCGACCGACCCAGCCCTTAGAGCCAATCCTTTTCCCGAAGTTACGGATCTGATTTGCCGACTTCCCTTGCCTACATTGTTCCGTCGGCCAGAGGCTGTTCACCTTGGAGACCTGCTGCGGATATGGGTACGGCCTCGCACGACAATTACACCATCTCCCTCGGATTTTGAAGGGCCGACGCGGGTTCACCGGACACCACAAGAGACGCGGTGCTTTACGGAGCTGCCAGCCCTATCTCCGGACGAACAGATTCCAGGACCTGCGCTCCTTACCAAGAAAAGAGAACTCTTCCCGGGACCCACGCCAGCGTCTCCGAGTTCGGTTGCGTTGCTGCACCGGGCGCCGAAGCGCCAATCTCGTGTCGAGGCTCGGGAATATTAACCAGATTCCTCTCTCGACGCCGATGCCGGCGACGCAGCACTCTTTCGCCCGCCGCCGAGGGAGTGTGCGCCCCATCCCGCCCCGACTGCCCCGCACCAGACGCCGATCTTGGCTCATTCGTGTCTTTCGCTCTTACAGGCCTTACCTAGGGTTAGGTTAGTATGCTTGCACGTGCCGTCACCTAACTCTTTTCGGCACGGCCTCTCTCGACGCCGATGCCGGCCACGCAGCACTCTTTCGCCCGCCGCCGAGGGAGTGTGCGCCCCATCCCGCCCGACTGCCCCGCACCGCACGACGCTCTTGGCTCATTCGTGTCTTTCGCTTTTCCAGGCCTTACCTAGGGTAGGTTAATATGCTTGCACGTGCCGTCACTTAACTCTTTTGGGCACAGCCTCTCTCGATGCCGATGCCGGCGACGCAGCACTCTTTTGCCCGCCGCCGAGGGAGTGTGCGCCCTATCCCGCCACGACTGCCCCGCACCGTACGCCGCTCTTGGCACATTCGTGTCTTTCACTCTTACAGGCCTTACCTAGGGTTAGGTTAGTATGCTTGCACGTGCCGTCACTTAACTCTTTTCGGCACGGCCTCTCTCGACGCCGATGCGGCGACGCAGCACTCTTTCGCCCGCCGCCGAGCGAGTGTGCGCCCCATCCCGCCCCGACTGCCCCGCACCGCACGCCGCTCTTGGCTCATTCGTGTCTTTCGCTCTTACAGGCCTTACCCAGGGTTAGGTTAGTGTGCTTGCACGTGCGGGCTCTTGAACTTTTTTAGTTTGGTTAGTTTGTACCTGGTCGTATTGCGAAATTGTTCGATTGAATGGGCGGCGGCGACGCCCCCTTTTCGTATTGCGAAATGACACGTGGGCTTCGTCGCGGATGAGTGAGTAACGGCCAATTACGTGTCAACAATCGGCGCGAAACCAGCCAAGCGAGCGAGCGGCAATCACGTGGAAGATTTCGAAACGGGGCGCGACCCAATGGAGGGCGGCGACGCCCCCTTGTCGTATTGCGAAATGACACGTGGGCATCGTCGCGGATGAGTGAGTAACGGCCAATCACGTGGAAGATTTCGAATCGGGGCGCGAGCCAATGGGTGGCGGCCACTCCCTCCTTTCGGATTGCGAACGACACGTGGACTTCGTCGCGGATGAGTGACGGCTTCACATCAAACCTTGCTCGAGCGCGCCCGTCGGCCCCGCTCGCCGTGGTGAATTTAAGTCCGACACCACGATGGGGCGCCGACGTGCCCCGCCCGGCTCGGTAAAAAAAAATAGGACAAGTCCGGCGCGGGGAAAAAAAAGGCCAAGTCCGACACCACGATGACGCCGCCGACGTGCCCCGCCCGGCTCGGTAAAAAAAAATAGGACAAGTCCGGCGCGGGAAAAAAAAAGACCAAGTCCGACACCACGGGCGGGCGAGTCAAAAAAAAGCAAGTCCCAAAAGGACAAATCGTAGATCTGGAGGATGACTTTCAACACATCGCAGTGAGAAACTGCTCTAGTGGGTACGACACCCCGATCTTCAACTAGGTCGTCTGCAAATGATTTAGCACCTCGCTTTCGCGCAGGTTGCTCGCCTCGACTTAGGCGCAAGTCGTTCGCTCGCGCCAAAGGGTCGAAACACTCGGCTTCGCCGGCGGCCAAACGGCCGCTTAACTTCGCCTCGCCGGCGGCAAGGCACCAGATTATCGTCGCTACTTAGGCGGGATTCTGACTTCAGAGGCGTTCAGTCATAATCCCCCAGATGGTAGCTTCGCACCATTGGCTTATCAGCCAAGCACATGAACCAAATGTCTGAATCTGCGGTTCGTCTCGTACTGAGCAGAATTACTATCGCAACAACACTACATCAGTAGGGTAAGACTAACCTGTCTCACGACGGTCTAAACCCAGCTCACGTTCCCTATTAGTGGGTGAACAATCCAACGCTTGGTGAATTCTGCATCACAATGATAGGAAGAGCCGACATCGAAGGATCAAAAAGTGTCGCCAAAAGCTTCTATTTGGTTATCTTCTCCGTCAGTTGATTGATTTACTACTTTGGTATATATTGCGCTCCGACTGTCTAGACTCCGATATAAAACAATTATATTAATCAGAAGTTATACGAACTCAATTGGGAGTTCCTGTTAATTTTATATTACAGATCGACTCAATATCTTTACTTTAATGTAATTTTATTGCTCCGTTTAAACCATTACAATTTACATTAACAAGAAATTATAAAACACGACTCAAAGCATAAAATACAATTACACCCTAAATAGGATTGTCCCTGCGGTAAAGCATAATTATAATTGTACCTTAAATAGTATTGTTCATAAGATAACAGCTGGATTAGCCAGAACAGCTAATCTTTCTCCTACCGTTCAACACTCCTCTCTCTCTAACTTCTTTGTTCCGATAAGTCTATTTATATGGAATTGGGGGTTTCTCAATTTAGAGGATAATTTGTCTATCTTTATTTATTACTTTTCCGGGAAGAAGGTTTTTCTTGACCAATAAAATTCAAGTTTGTCTCGTTTTTGATAGGAGGAATTTTGGATCCGCACGATAATTTCTTATTTCATCGGCATGGTTATTTAGGTCAATTATCTTGTAAAGTTATGAAATGACCTAGTTTTATGTCTAAAAATAGCAATGATTTCATTTGTCCCGTGAGTATGAATCATTTTATGCTCGTTGAAATTTACAGGTGCTAAGTCGAAAGTCAAGGTTTCAAGGCTAATTTTAGTAATATTCGATGATTTAAAGTGACAAATTGCAAATTTGTTACAGATTACCACAACCACCGGGCAGAATTTTGTTTTAAGGGCACTATTTAAGGGCACCAATCTGTGGTTGGACAACTTGAGGCTGAGTTGGCGGTATGAAAATCTGTGGTTGGACCGCTTGAGGCTGAGTTACCGGTCTGAAAATCTGTGGTTGAAACTCCTGAGGCTGGTTCTGGTTGTTTGGTCTTACAATAATCGGTTGTGTTACAAATGGCAGAAATCTTCCGACTTGTGGTATCTCTTCACCGCGTATCGGGGTTTGAGATCCCTGAGGTTGAATGTTACGGGGCCTCTTACGTGGATCAGTTGGTGGTTGTTCGACACGTCGAAGCTCAATGAATGGTTGCTCTTGCATCTTGCTAGCTTCTTTAGGTATCGGTGATTTGGCCCGACTGTGACTTGGCTTTTGCTGCTTATCATTCCTCTGTGGTTGCTTTGATCTTTTAGTAGCTTCTCTAGGTATCAGTGTTCGAGGTCGGCTGTGGTCTGGGCTTGACTCTCTATCATTTCTCAGTGGTTGCTCGACAGTTGTACGATCAATATTGACGCCATCTGTTCCCCTGGACCTTGCGTGGTATCTGCCAAAATTGGTTGTGAATGGGGCTCTATAACGGTGGTATCTTCTCCTTCCTAGAGAGTAGGGCGCGTAGCGACGACTTGAGCTCGGTCCAGGAGATTCTCGACGGGTGTGATTCGGGGATCGCTGATTCCTGGTGCTTCTTCCACCTTTCGCAAAATCAGGCAACTTCTTTCGGAGACTTGCTCAAGCGATTGTAGCCATGTTTTTGAGTCCACTTCCAGCCATAAAGAAGGATCTGGAATAGGCAAAAATTATAGCTAGTATCAATTCAATTAAAACTATAATGGCTAAACATTTATTTCCAATTCCGCTGAAGAAGGATATCACGATGTCCGTGATATGGTTACCTAATATTTTTAAAGGCAGCATAGGGTGGGCACTCACTACAAGAGCCTTATCCTCAAATGAATTAGCATAATCGATCAAACTTTTAGTTAAAGCTGAGTTTTGAGTCAGAGTCATTAACATGGAGTCCATGTCGTTAACGTCATTCGGAATATCATGTTTGAAAAATTCCGACATTGTGGTTAGATAGTCCACGTCTTTTGGAATTATATCTTTAGTCATTAGATAGGGGTGAATTTTATTTGGGGCGATGCTAGTATTTTGTAATAAACCGTTGTGATAACGGTAATATGTAGAATTAATTTTAAATGTCATAAATTCGTTCAGTTTTGTGCTGTAAAAGTAAATACCTTTTTGTACCATTCCGTTCGGGAAAATTTGGCCTATCTGGGAAGAATTTGAATCATCGGTATAGTTGACTAGAGGTCATATACTACGTTTGGTAATCTTAAACTTTTGAGCAGGTGCATTTTGATTGGTTGGCACAGAAGTTTACCAATTACATCACCGCGATTTATCGCGAATAGATTTTGTTTTCCCAGTATTTCGTTTAAAACACTAGAAGGGTATGTTTTCGCTAAAATTCTATATAACCTAGAAAGTAAGCGTTCCGCTTTACAATCAATGATTGGCCATTTATAATGTATGATAAGGCGGTTGTCTGTCATAAATAAATTTCTCGTACCGATTGGAATTGAATGTTTTGAACCAATTTCTACATTCTATTTCTGATGCAGGGACACCGGGGACTACACTTGAGTAACGACGAGTCTTTGATCCAAAGAAGTAAAAATGACTCTCTCATTTGGTTAAAATAACCTTACAAGCTCTAATTGGAATCCGGGTGCGTAATTTGGGGGCATGAAATACGTTAGCTTTACACTTGATGATATGTCTTGTTTTCTGAGGCGGGCATTCGGTTTCGTCTGTAATATCGAAGTCTTCGGTAACAAGGTTATTACTGCATATGTGCCCAGAGATTTCAACAGCACTGTTGCCTACATCTGGACAGCTAAAGAAGGCTATCATCAATAACAAAACACAAACACACCTGTAAGTTCCAGAGTCTTCTCTTCCTTCAATCTTACCGTTCCTTACGTAGAACTCTCATTTTCAGTGTACGTTTCGGGTCCCTCGCAGTTACACCAAGCTCTTCTTCTTCTGTCCATAGCGATCTGGAGGCCTCACTATTCTCCCGAACCGTGTCTTGATTGTGTCCTTCACTAGATTGATATTGTCCTCTTCTGTCTTGTTGACTCCACGAACTTTGATCGGGTTCTCTGAAACAGAAATTTGATTTTTAGATTCGGTCAGTGATAATTCTTCTTTAAGCGGGTGTTTAGTTTCTGAATACAAACGTTCGAATTGTTTAATTTCCGACCCCGATAGCTGATTTCCTTCTGGATTCTGAAGGATGCTTATTTCGGCTGGTTTTAATTGATTTATAGACACTTTCTCGAATTTATTATTCTTTTTAATTGTAAAGCAAGTCCGGTCCCTAAAAACAACTTCGTACGGACCCCTATAATTTGATTGTAAAGGTTTCTTAACAGAATCTATTCTTTGAAAGACGTGACTGCAAGAATATAACTTCTCGGGGATATATACATTACCTAATACTTTTTTCCTGATCGGAAGCGGCTGGAAGTCACTGAAAAAACGTTTCAACTGGCACACATAGCTGTATGGGTCCAAGTCAGTTTTTATATTTGTTCTTTCTATCATTTCACACGGAAGTCTCATTGTACTTCCGTGGACAAGTTCTGCCAATGAAAATCCATTTGTTTTTGGTATTGCTTTTAACCCCAACAGTACATAGCCTAAATTAGAAATCCAATCGGTTGGATTGTCTTGGCATTTCAGCCCTTGTTTTATTTCACGATGTATTCTTTCGATTTGACCGTTGGTATTCGGCCTATATGGTAGTGAAAAACTATGTTTTACACCTAAAAAATTCATAAATTGAGCCCAGTTTTTGCTTTTGAAAGAAGAATAATTGTCGCTTCGCAGTCTTTTTGGACATCCGAACCTTGCTACCCAATGCAAAAGAAACGCATCGATTAGTGTTGTGGTATTTAAGTCTCGTATCGGGATACACTCGAACCATCGACTCGTTCTGTCAATCATAGTAAATAAGTAGCGATACCCTCGGCTGTCTGGTAATGGGCCGACTGTATCGATCTGAACTTCTGCAAACCTTTCGTCTGGTATTGGAATCAATTTTAGTTGGGCTACTGTGTGTCTGTAAACTTTAGCTTTCTGACATTGTTGGCATAACCTTACCCAGTTGCTAATATCTATATGCATCTTGGGCCAGACGTATATTTCTGATATTAAATTACTTGTGCTCTTAATTTCAGGATGGCATAATGAATGTATATTCTCAAATATCTTTTTCCGTAAGCTTTTAGGCACCAATGGGCTTGCTTGTTTGTTGTCTTCGGATATGTCGCATAATATATTCCCCCTAAATTGTCTATCGAAATTTCTGCAATTTTGAGGGAATGTCCTGGTTTGTTAAGCATATTTTGTATTTCATCGCAATTATTTTGAGCTTTAGCGATGTCTGCTAACGGCATTGCATTTTGCTCTTGGTAAATAATTTTGATAAGCCCATGTTTTTCCGTTAGCGATGTCTGCTAACGGCATTGCATTTTGCTCTTGGTAAATAATTTTGATAAGCCCATGTTTTTCCGTTCTGGCTTCTTGCTTGCTTGTATTCGTATTCAATTTACCTGGTTTATACGGTTTTAATGGTTCCTGTAATATAGGGTCTTTTATGTCAGAGTCAAGTAAACTTTCGTCCTTGTTGATTAAATTTTCCTTATTATTATGAGTTAATTCTCTGGTCTCACCATTACTGTTAGAAGGGATTACCGGTATTTCTGAATTACCTATTTCTCTGTAATTTTCTACATATCTGGAAATTAAATCTGCGACGCGATTCACTGAACCCTGTATGTGAGAAAATGAGTTGGTAAAGCTGCTAATATAGTCTAGCTGTCTGTTCTCGCGTAGGCTTGGTCTGTTTGTTGGGTTTTTCAACGCGTGTATAACTGCTTTATTGTCTGATAGCAACTGAAATTCCTGATCTATCAGAGAGTTCTTAAAATATTTAATGGTTAGAAAACAGGCCAGTAGTTCTTTCGAGAAAGTTGTATAATTTTGTTCTCGAGGACTTAAATTGCGTGAATAGAAGCCCAAAGGTTGGTGTGACCCGTCTACAAATTGTGTCAAAAATCCACCCACTGCATTGTTGCTTGCATCACATACAACTGATAATGGAATGTCCGCTTTTGGGTGTGCAATCATACAAGCATTTGACAGGCATTGCTTGATTTTATTGAAAGCAATTTCACATTCCCCCGTCCAGTTAAGTTTATGACGCTTGAGATTTTTGTCTGATACAATTTTAGTCAAAGGATTTATGATCTCCGAAAAATGGGGTATATGCTTTTTATAGAAGCAACATAATCCTATGAATTTACGACACTCAGTTACTGTTTTGGGTCGCTGAAATTTTTCTATAACTGATACCTTTTCTGGAAGTGGTTTGATTCCTCTATCTGTTACTTCGTATCCTAGATAAAAAAGCTTAGAAACTGCAAATTAACATTTTTTAATTTTAATGTTAAACCATAATGATTTAGTCGCTTAAACCTTTTCGGTTATTTCTAAATTTTTCTCCTTAGTTTCAGTGTAAATTAGTAGGTCGTCGAGGTAAACAAAAACATTTTCAATTCCGATTAGGACTTCATGCATAAATCTTGAGAACGTAGAGACCCCACCATTTAGGCCATAATTAAGCATGATCGGTATATAATGACAAGAACCCACGGAAAAAATTTTATTGCATTTCTGCCAAATTTCCAATGAAAACGACAAAGTCCTTCTCTATCACTATTTCTAGATACATAATTACTTCTGTTGAAATCACCTCACCTGTCGTTTTCTCTGGGTGCATGATTACTTCTGTTGAAATCACCTCTTTCTGTCGTTCTCTCTGGGTGCATAATTATTTCTGTTGAAATTTTCTCGATGGTACTGATTTCTATTATAATCTCTACGCTCGTACCTGTTATTGCTTTGTGGGTTGACATATTGTCTAGAATAATTTGAAGCGCTAATGCGGTGGATTGGGTTTATTTTTGAGTCAGATTTTTGAATGTTCATGTTTTTTACTTGGTTGTTCAAATTGTCCACATTTTTTGCTAAAGACGTAACCAATTCGGTCAATTGACTTGTCTTATCGTCTGATGAATTTTTGTGTTCCACATGCAAAGTTGAGGCATAATTTGATTGTTTCTCTGACGAATTGTAGATTTGCATGGCTTTAGACAATATGTTTTCACAAGATTATTTATTTGTATCAGAATATAACACATTAGCAAAGTAGTTAGGTAACAATGAAACAAAAACCTTTTTGATTAGTGTCTGTTCATTCGTTTTATCTGACCCTATAAATGAATCCTTTAGATTTTTTAAAATTACATCCGGTCTTTCAAACTGTAACTGGCCTGAAAAAATTTTCTTCAGTTTTTCGCGAGTATCGGGTGCGAATATATCAAGTATAATCTGCTTTAGCTTTGGATACGTGTTTTGGGTCTCAATAGGTGATAGCCTGGCTCTGACAAAATCTAACTGTGGAGAATTTAAACATCTCAGTACGTATCTGTACTTTTCTAAGTCAAAGGTAATTCCTGACTCGATAAATTCCTGCTCTGTTAAGAAGAACCAATTTTGAACGTCTGACTCCCAAAGCCCTCGAATTGGAAGTCGATGTTTCTCGTAAAATATAGCTCTCGGTTCCGAACTGCTGGACATTCTAGATGTCGTTGCGCCATTTGGAGTGGGTTGTCCAATATCTCTCGTTTGTGTAAATGTGCTTATAGATCTACCTTAAGCTCTTTATTTGGCAGTTGTTGAAAATTTACTTTTTGAGTGCCCATAGTGGTTTCTAATTCATTTTTAGCTTCGTTACATTCCGTCAAATCCATAGAGTCTAATAAACATGACAATCTATTTGGAGAGGAAATAGGCCTATGTTCTACACCCGCGTTCGTTTCCGGTATTGTATTTTCAAAATCACGCTGTAAGTCTATGTTCTCGTCAGTAACATGCACTAGTCGATACGGTTCAAATTCACTTTCCAACGTTCCGCGACTTTGCCTTTGTATTTGTCGTGCTTTACTGCGTGTTATCATTTTTGCGAATTTATCCATTTATCTTATTTAACATCTAATGCTTTTATTAATACTAACATCTAAACCTATATTGCAGAAACAATAAGTAAATTAATTTACCAACCTCTTTGTTTTGTCGCTCATTTTTGTTCCCAATTCGGGGTCACCAGTGTCGCCAAAAGCTTCTATTTGGTTATCTTCTCCGTCAGTTGATTGATTTACTACTTCGATATATATTGTGCTCCGACTATCTAGACTCCGATATAAAACAGTTATATTAATCAGAAGTTATACGAGCTCAATTGGGAGTTCCTGTTAATTTTATATAACAAATCGACTCAATATCTTTACTTTAATGTAATTTTATTGCTCCGTTTAAACAATTACAATTTACATTAACAAGAAATTATAAATCACGACTCAAAGCATAAAATACAATTACACCCTAAATAGCATTGTCCCTAAGGTAAAGCATAAATATAAATTGTACCTTAAATAGTATTGTCCATTAGATAACAGCTGGATTAGCCAGAACAGCTAACCTTTCTCCTACCGTTCACTACTCCTCTCTTTCTAACTTCTTTGTTCCGATAAGTCTATTTATATGGAATTGGGGGTTTCTCAATTTAGAGGATAATTTGTCTATCTTTATTTATTACTTTTCCGGGAAGAAGGTTTTTCTTGACCAATCAATTTTAAGTTTGTCTCGTTTTTGATAGGAGGAATTTTGGATGCGCACGATAATTTCTTATTTCATCGGCATGGTTATTTAGGTCAATTATCTTGTAAAGTTATGAAATGATCTAGTTTTATGTCTAAAAATAGCAATGATTTCATTTGTCTCGTGAATATGAATCATGATCGATGATTTAAAGTGACAAATTGCAAAGTTGTTACAAAAGCAACGTCGCTATGAACGCTTGGCTGCCACAAGCCAGTTATCCCTGTGGTAACTTTTCTGACACCCCTTGCTTGAAACTCGCAAACTCAAAGGGATCGATAGGCCACGCTTTCGCGGTCTGTATTCATACTGAAAATCCAAATCAAGTGAGCTTTTGCCCTTTTGCTCTACGCGAGGTTTCCGTCCTCGCTGAGCTCACCTTAGGACACCTGCGTTACTCTTTGACAGATGTACCGCCCCAGTCAAACTCCCCGCCTGACACCGTCTTCAGAGCGGATCGCCGGCGACCGAACGCCGCCGGCTTAAGGCCAGAAGTGTGACCCGGGGTTGCCGGGTCGCTTTCCGCTTTACTGAATAAGCAAAAAAACGATGGGAGTAGTGATATTTCACTGTCGCCCGAAGGCCTCCCACTTATCCTACGACTCTCATGTCTCTTCACAAAGTCGGACTAGAGTCAAGCTCAACAGGGTCTTCTTTCCCCGCTAATTCCGCCAAGCCCGTTCCCCTGGCTGTGGTTTCGCCGGATAGCAGACAGGGACAGAGGAAATCTCGTTAATCCATTCATGCGCGTCACTAATTAAATGACGAGGCATTTGGCTAAAAAAAAAAAGGGAGACCGGTTATATTTTGCGGCCGCCCAATTTGCTCACACGATTATGCAATGACAAGACAATAGTGGACAATACAGGACACATAATACACACACACATTTAATAAATAAGGACACAGTGAACGATACATTGACCTGAGCTTGGGTCGTTTTATTGCCGGGAACCTTCCAAGTCAGTCGGCTTATTATTGCGTCATCATAGTGACACTATTCTTCCTGTCTTCCCGATGACCTTCTCCTGATATTGCACATATAGGAGGTGTCTTCTAGCGTTCGTACAGACATGAGCATGAGGTCTGCCCTTCTGATCCCCAAGTATTCAAGATCCCTAGCTGATTGTGGGCACCAGCATCCCCTCCAATTGATTGTTATGGAGGAGAACTTGACCAATTCTGCGGGGGTACCTGATTCTCTGGCCACATATTGTCTAATAGACGTATTATCATAATAGTCTATTTTCCTTTTATGGGCCAGAGAGATCGACCCCACTGTGGAGTCAGATGTGATTTGGGCGTCTAGCACCCAAGCGCTGCTGTTATGACCCCAGCAAATTAGGTCTGGCTTGCGCACCCCTGCCGGGGTTGATATGTGAGGCTCAATGCGGGTACACATGCCTCTCTGTCTCAGTCTGCCTTCTACGAGTTGGAGGAGTCGATTATGTCGCCGAATCCTAAGCCCCCACAGCCCGGGGCACTGTTGGCTTATGTGCCCTAATGTCTCCCTTCTGTGGTGGGGATTACAGTGCTGGTGGGGGCAGTAAGGATCTGATTCGGGGCGACCTCTGGATGATCGACTCCTTGTGCCTACGAGATTGCCTCTTATTTTGACTGCGTCGATGAAATTCCTCCCAGTGAGTATTCGTGTGCCATCTGTTACCCATCTGTGGGCGTAACTGACGAGATTGGCCTCGGCAAGTCCAGCCCCATCTATGGTACAATGGAGTTTACTCGCCCAGGTCTCTTTGGCTTCGTCTTTGTTTGTTACAGACGTGCCTTGCACTTTGGTAGTACCCCATCGTTTGAGCAGGCGTTGTGTATTAGGGTGCCTGCTGATGGCCACAACGGTGGGGTCATCAGACATTGCCATTTTACCAAAGCGAACAGTCTTCATCAGTCCTATCGACGTGGCCAGGGATGGTACTCCAAGGCCGCCATACTTCGCATCAGCATGAAAGTAGGGAGTTGGTGTGTCCTTGGGCAGGCGAAGCCATGCCCTTACACGGTTGCGTATATGTCTATCAAGACGCCGGAGTTCGGTCATTGTTGTTTTGCCGAGCACTCCAACGTATGATACCTTGGGTATCAGGTGGGCGCGAAGGAGGTAAAGCCGTTGCTGGGGCTTCAGAGGTGCATGAGACAGTTCTTCGAGACCTTGATGGAGTTTAGGTCCCAATGTGCCTCTCCTACCTTGGGCCCCAATATTTATGCCCAGGTATTTATACACCCCTTCCGGCCCCATGCTCGGAACTTCTTCTCCTTCTATTTCGATCTTGCTGTTTTTATCGACAACCCACCTTTTCTTTTTACCATCGATCTTAATCGAGAGCGTGCTACACTTTCTGGCATTAGGCCGGAGACCGGTTTTCCCTACTTCAGTCAGGAAGATGTCTACCTGATGTTGCAGGGCTTTTCCAGTCTCCGTCGCTATAATGGCATCGTCGGCAAGTCCCAAAGCAGAGACCCTGATGCCTTCCATTTTTGGCCCAAGATCTTCTAGGGCCGAGAAGGCTTCGTCCAACACTGCATTAAATAGTATTGGAGATAGGGAGTCACCCTGCTTTACACCGGTGTTCTGGTGCACCTCGACACCATGTATCGTTGTTACAGCCTCAACGTAGCAACTCGTAATGTAAGCTACCATAGGTGGTGGTGTTCCCATCCTTATGGCAGCGCGTCCAATACTCGAATGGTGAACCGAGTCAAACGCTTTCCTCAGGTCCAAAAATGCTAATTGCAACGGATTTTGTTGCTGCCTTGCATTTTCCAACAGGGCATCTAGCAGCATAATATTCTCTGCACAGCCGTCCGTAGGACGGAATGCCCGTTGAATCGGTTTGAGAGGGAAGCATTCACCGAGCCGCCTTCCCAAGATCTTGTGGTAGACCCGGGTTATCATCGGACCTATTGTAATAGGTCTGAATTCCCCCGGGTTTGTCGGGGAGGACACTTTAGGAATCAAGATGGTTCTTGATTTCCGCAGGGATCGGGGTTGACTACAGCTCAACATCCACAGATTGAACATCTTCGTGATGATGCTCAAGGGAATGGACTTTAGCATCCGAAGAGAGACTCCGTCCGGTCCAGGAGATGATTCGGTCAGTCCTTTTAGAGTATCTCGGACTACCTCCTTCGTTATAGGTTCAATCACCTCCCATGCCGTAGGTCTTATCGCGGTGACCGGTCGGTTGTCTTCTATTTTTGGAGCTTCCATGATGTTTCTCCAGAATGATGTCAAGTCATTTCTGGCAGGTCCATTCCCTTCGGCGATGTTCGTTTTCCATGCCCCACTCAATACCAGCTCAGCGCAGGAGGTTCGTTTCTTGCGGAACAAGTTCTGAACCTTTTTATATTCTAGCCTGCGCTTCTGCCGATTAGATAGCTTCCTAGGATGTTGCTTCGGTGGGGATCGGTGTGATCCCCGATTGGAAGCTGATGAGCGGGAGGTCATCTCCGAAGCGTGTTCATCGAGTATTGACCTCAACTCGTCCCCATCGAGTTTTAGCTGAATGGCCTCGTCGAGCAGCGGGGCTCCCCAGGAATTATGCTCTGATATTCCTAGGGAATCGAGGTATGCCCATATGGTATGTTTCCAACTGCTCTCAGAGGCGGCATCTTCCGGACGCATATGCAAGGGTGGTAGGCTTTGTACCTTGGGTTCTTGAGGCCGTATCTCATGTTTTTCGAGCATTGGCTGCAGCATCTCGTTTTGTTCAAGCCTTGGCTCTGCCTCTTTGCCTACCCCGACCTTTCTCTTTAGGTCTTTATATTCTCCTCGCTTAATTCTCGATTTAATAGCATCCAGTGAGCGGTGGGGGAGGACCTTTTGCAGGAAGGCATATCGGTTTTTTTTAATGCCCTCCTTGTCTAGGCGTAGATCTTCTTTCGCTAGCAAAAAGTCCTCCTCATGATTCCACCTCGCTCGAGATCGTTTAGGGACATGATCAAGATGGAAGTTGATCGCATGTTTGCTTCTCCTATGCAGTCCGAGACCGGTCTTGGTGGTAAATTCACGGTCACAGTCAGGGCATGGAAAAAACAAGAAAAAGGTGCCACTACTTTTCTGGTTCCCGGCTGGGTCCAAACCACATACCCCCGCAGTGGCAGGGGGTTCAGTGGATATTTTTTCGTTTATTTTTGAGCTACCGGGTTTGGGTTAAGTCCGAATGGGGTTGGTAGCCCCAGATGGACTATAAAACCTATCCGATTTTAGCTACCAAGGATACCGAAGGCATTGCCCGACTCTCGCCACGTGGAGGCCCCGGATAGGCACATGGTTTACTCCAATGCGGAGCAAACCTTAAGAGAGTCAAAGTTACTCCCGCCGTTTACCCGCGCTTGGTTGAATTTCTTAACTTTGACATTGAGCACTGGGCAGAAATCACATCGCGTCAACACCGGGTTGCGGCCATCGCGATGCTTTGTTTTAATTAAATGGTCGGATTCCCCCGGTCCGTACCAGTTCTAAGTTGGCTGTTCGACGTCGGCCGAAGCGAGCCGCGAGGCCCGCGCAGCTGCGGCAGTCCACGGATAGGGACCAGACGCAGGTCCGAGCTCACGCCGGCCGCCGTGAAGCGGCAATCGTTCGCCCAGTCTGGTCAAGTCCCGGCATCCGCTTTGTACCTCAGCCCGACCGACCCAGCCCTTAGAGCCAATCCTTTTCCCGAAGTTACGGATCTGATTTGCCGACTTCCCTTGCCTACATTGTTCCGTCGGCCAGAGGCTGTTCACCTTGGAGACCTGCTGCGGATATGGGTACGGCCTCGCACGACAATTACACCATCTCCCTCGGATTTTCAAAGGCCGACGCGGGTTCACCGGACACCGCAAGAGACGCGTAGCTTTACGGAGCTGCCAGCCCTATCTCAGGGCAAACCAATTCCAGAGCCTTCGCTCCTTACCAAGAAAAGAGATTTCTTCCCGGGACCCACGCCAGCGTCTCGGAGTTCGGTTGTGTTGCCGCACCGGGCGCCGAAGCGCCAATCTCCGTGTCGAGGCTCGGGAATATTAACCAGATTCCCTTTCGGACACCGGGAGCGAAGACGAACAACGCCCCCCGTCAAACTGCGTTCGCTTGTTCCTTAGGGCCGACTGACCCATGCTCAACTGCTGTTCACATGGAACCCTTCTCCTCTTTGACCTTAAAGCTCTCATTTGAATATTTGCTACTACCACCAAGATCTGCACCGACGGCTGCTCCACGCGAGCTCTCGCTCGACGCTTCGACGCCCGCCGCCGCGGCCTTCCTACTCGTCGCGACATAGCGCCGTGGAACGGCCCGTGTCGTCGCGACGGCCGGGTATAGGCCCGACGCTCCAGTGCCATCCATTTTCAGGGCTGGTTGAATCGGCAGGTGAGTTGTTACACACTCCTTAGCGGATTCCGACTTCCGCGGCCACCGTCCTGCTGTCTAGATCAACCAACACCTTTTGTGGGCTCTGATGAGCGTAGCGTTGGGCGCCTTAACCCGGCGTTCGGTTCATCCCGAATCGCCAGTCCTGCTTACCAAGAGTGGCCCACTGGGCACTCGCATTCGAGGCGCCCGACTCAACTAAGCGAGCCGGGCCGCACCGTCCGCGCGCTGTAACACCCCCGCCGGAGCGGAAGCCACCTTTGCGCGGGGACTTAGGCCGACGGCAAACCGGTCGTGACCCTCGCCGGTCGCTAGTGCGCTGAGACAGTGCGCTAACCGAGCCGCACTGGGACTTCCGTACGTCACAACTCGGCGTGCTCGAGAAGCGCGCAGATTCGACGCTGGACTCTTCCCGGTTCACTCGCCGTTACTCAGGGAATCCCTGTTGGTTTCTTTTCCTCCGCTTAATAATATGCTTAAAATCAGCGGGTGCTCTCGCCTGAACTCAGGTCGTATGTGTCAGGCGGGCCGCTTCTTCCACGGCCCGCTGGCATCGCAAGTCGTCGCCGCCGGTGCCGACCGAGCGCGTACCGTCGCCGCCTTGGCCCACGGTCGGTCTTGATCTCGTGACCGGACCGACCGACCTGGACCCGCCCCTCGAACGTCGTTGAACGTCGAGAGGCCGACGGTGTACGGGACACGAGGTCGCGCCGAGAAAGCTCGGCGACCACTTCAACTTGGGGCGACGCCCGGCCGTCTTTGCAGAGGCCTAGCGACGGCCCTCGGGTGGCGACAAACGCGACAAACGCCGAGTGATCCACCGTTAAGAACCGTCCTCGACGTTTCGCCCGGCGCCGAAGCGCGCGGACGTCACACTGTGGGATCGACCACAAAACCACCACCGACAACAACTGTCAAATTTAGGCACACAGATGTTCCATGTCATACGCGTTTATTGTAAAACGGTTGACTGTAAATAAACTGAAATAATCAATAAACAATCACAAGATGAGGGCGGAACGAAAATGCATAACCAGAAAATTAATAGAAAATAAACTTACATATGATAACGCTCCAAAGGCCTGAATCGACAAGAAACTGACAGGTAACGTGAACGATCACGTTATTAGAATATAATAGCAACTAAATTTAGAAAGCAGTTATGAAATGAAAGCAGAATGAAATATAAAAATACATGAACAATTAAAGCAATAAATGACGACGATGGTCATATGGGGCCCCGGTTACGATACCCTCACCACAGTTCTAACTTCGCAATCACGATTGTTAATTGCTCCTAATACCGGCTGTTGGGGCCACGATGATTCAGGCAACAATAAAAACTTTGGTCCGCTTATCCACACGTTATCGCTTTCGATGAATTTGTTCATGGGCATGACTCTCGTACAACAATCCGCTGGATTATTTGGGGTATTGACATAACGCCACTGCGCAGGTTCAGTGTAGTCAAGAATTTCACGCAGTCTATTTGCAACAAATGTCTTGAATCTTGTTTTAGTGTTTCTGAGATATCTCAGAACACACGTAGAATCTGACCACAACATTTCGCATGTGATGGGCAGGGTTAAAGACTTGCGCAAAAATTTCAGCAGACGCGCGGATAATAAGGCACTTTGCAGCTCTAGTCTGGGAACGGACATATGTTTCATCGGCGAGACTCTTGATTTGGCCATCAAAAAACTACAATTCACACACTGGCCTTTCTTGGCACGCAAGTAAGCCACGGTACCATAAGCTTGTTCAGACGCGTCGCAAAACAAGTGGAGCTCATAAGTGGCGTCGGTTTTCGAGACTCCTAAATATTGTCTAGGCACACGAAAATTAGTCAATTGTTTTAACGATTTGGTCCAGTCTCCCCAAGTATTCTTCCCACGGTCACCAAATTTTCGTCCCATTTCAAGTCATCTCTCCAGCACTCCCGTATAAGTAGTTTTGCAGTTAAAATAATAGGTGCTAAAATTCCGAGAGGATCAAAAACCGATGCCGTCGCGCTTAGCGCCTCTCTTTTTGTAACAGGTTTTGCCAACGAATTGTAAATAAAGAAGAAATCATCGTCATTAGTGTTCCAGTGAAGTCCCAACGCCTTAGAAACGGGCAAACAATCAAAATCTAGATCAACATCAGGATTAAGACGATCCTCTGTGTTAAATTTTGAAAATAATGTTTTGGAACTTGAAAGCCATTTTGTCAACCGAAAACCCCTACTTGCTAACATATTAGAAACTTCTTGTGCGACGGAAAAAGCGGAGTCATCATTCCATTTTGATGAAAGCAGATCATCTACGTAAAAATCCCTGAGAACAGTTTCTACTGCTTCCGTTGAAAATTGGCTGGTATTATCAAGCGCGGTTTGTTTAAGGCAGTAATTTGCAACATATGGCGAGTCGACCGCACCAAAAATCCTTACTAAAAACTGATATACATCAGGTGGGGATGTTGATCTTAGATCTTCTTGCCAGAAAAATCTAACTGAATCGGTGTCTGACTGCGGTAGACGCACCATATGATACATGGCTTCAATATCAGCGTTCAATGCAACGGGTCTTTCTCGGAATCGCAGTAAAACACCAATTAAATTATTAATAAGATCAGGTCCAGGATATATCTGATTATTTAAACTGATTCCACAATATGTAGCAGCGGCGTCAAAAACTATTCTTATCTTGCCGGGTTTATTCGGATTCTGAACTCCATGATGGGGCAGATATCAAGTTCGAGGACCCAAAGTATCCCGTTCTTTATCGGTCAGTTTTCGCACCCAGCCACGTTCGATATTTTTCCTCATAGACGTGCAGTACATGTCTCTCAGGCAGTCATTTTTCAAAAGTCGATATTTCAGATTTTTAAATCCAGTGCGGGCAATAAGACTGTTCTCCGGCATAATGGAAGCATCGTGACGCCACAAAAAGCCAACTTGATAATGCCTATCAACAATGGACGTTTTAGCTTTAACCATATCCGCAGCCACGCGATCTTCCACTGATTCTGCTCGCTTTATGTTGTAAACCATTCCTATCGCGTCCGTACTCCAAAACTGCTTAACTTGTTCTTGCAAGATATTGTCATCGTCGTGTAATAAATGACAGTTGGCCTGAATTAGGACGACTTCACCAGCGCGTTTGTTTGCACCTAGCAAAGTCCACCCAAGTGGCGTTCTAATAGCAATAGGCTCGTTATCCCCCCCTACACGTCTTTCTAGTTGAAAGTGGGCAAACGGATGGTCCGCACCTATGAGCAACATAACTTCGTTTTCTTTAATACCAGGGAGTGGTATTCCGCGTAAATGATTGAATGTTTCAAAATCCGTTTGACGTCTTTCAGGGTGGGGAATTCTATTGTCACATACGAAAACTGATTTTAGAGCTAGTTCTTTGCCATCGGGATTTAATTTGTCATGTACAAAACATCCAACCGCTTCTGAATCATATGAAATCCCAGTTCCCGCCAGGGTGGTTAACATAAGCTTTTTACGACATCCACGCAAATCCAATTTAGTTTTAAGTTTAGGATGAATGAGAGAAACCTGACTTGCCGAATCGAGCAAAGCAACGGTATATTCGGAGCGTCCATTAGCTCCTCTAACCAATACAGGTAGCAACTGAAATTGAACCGTAGTGGTTACCGACATCGCATTGTTTACACCCTGTCGGTTTGTTGGTCTTGGGACGCTTTCAAACATGCGAATTCCATGAATACATTCATGGTGTTTCCCACTGGATATACTACACTTGACATCACATCTACACATAAATGCAAGATGGCCCGGTTCAAGACATTTAAAGCAAAGTCTGTACTCTACAACAAAATTACGTTTTACGTCATCGGTTGCACCGTAAAACACATCACAACTTCTTAAAGAATGACCAGCATTGCAGAATTGACAACGTAGTGCGTCACTGCATGAGGCATTAACAGATTCCGAATTTGTTAACGTTGAAAATGGTGACGTAATTAACTGGCGACGACCGGTTTCGGGCCTCTCATTGTCAACTCTATTGGTGACATTGCAAGTAACATCAGGAGAAAAAGGATTGTCGATTTCTTCAGTTCTTTCCCACAACCATTGCTCAAAGCCTATTAATGTCGGATTAGAGTTCTCGTGAATAAAACCCACAACAAATTTATTCCAACTCGAATTCAGTTCTTGAGGAATCCTGTTTGAAACTCTCCTTACATTCTCGACACTACTGATGTCAGCCAAAAAACACATCTTTTTTAGATTCACCACGCAGTCACGAACGTCTGAGTGAAAATTAAGTAATCTATCGGCCGAGAGAGGCGAAATATGCTTACCGTTCACAACACGGTCAAGCACGGCCCGTGCAATAAATACAGACTGTCCGTAGCGGCGTTTCAATTCTTTCAAAACCAGTATGTAATGACTGCCGGCGGTACCTAATCCCTCAACGCGACGCTTCGCCGAACCCGACAAATATGAGGACAATCTCACCATGCGTTGACCATCGTCGTCCAACGGTGAATGCACATTTTCATAAAACAATTCAATGAAATTAGGCCAATTTATAGCACTACCATCAAACGGACTTATTTGGACCGGCGGCAAATGATGCTCAGCCCACATTTTAGAATTTAAACTCAAAGATAAACACGTTTGCTCAGCTAGAGAAATTTTATCATTTACCGTTCTAGATCCTGCTTGATTTGGTTGGAGATTATCGATCCAGGAGTCTACCGACTGGTCTGGCAACGGCATTTGATTTGCTGGTGAAGGATTTTGATAATGACTCGAAGTGTAAGAAATCGTATATTCACGACGTGTATCTGTCGTAGTAAAAGTGTCCGGTTCAAAGCGGGCACTTTTTCATCGAGTTGATTCTAACATATCGCGTTCGTCAAAGTCATTGAACCTGGTGTTCATAAAGCTACTCTTTGGGAGAGATGGTGTCTCTCGACGATCATCGTGTTCTCGTCTTTGTGGTTCGTGGGTTACGTTCTCCGCCAAGCTAGACTCTGGAAGTTGGTCAATCGCCGCCCCCATTTCACCATTCGGCTGTTGGGCCAGAGCTGGCTGATTGTTATCTTCCAGACTTCCGCTTGAAACATTAGAGTTCTTTTCGTCAGGTGCCACGCACGATGTTTCAGGTTTGCGGTCGATGTAACTATCAATTTCTTCGATCATACCTTCAACTTCAGATATCACGCTCCGAACGCCTTCTTCGAAAGCAGCTTTTGACTCTGCATTGCGAATTTGAGGTGATATGTTCGATATAATTTGATTATAAGCGGCCAGTTTAAAATATAACTCTGCTTTAGGGCATGCCAGTTGCGATCTCCGAGCCTTTTCGTTTATCAAATTCCGACTATTGGTCAACAATGATTTAAGCTCGGTCTCTATGTTGACACGCTTTTGCCTGAGTGTGGTTAAGGATGGCAAGCTCTCAAGTATATTATCGGTTACGGATTTACTTTCTTCCATACTCGTCGACGATGAAGCCACTGTTGCTTCAGATTCTTCAGTATTTGGCGACTTCTTCAACAAATGCGTCATATTCAACTTTGTCAGATTTAGGCACACAGATGTTCCATGTCATACGCGTTTATTGTAAAACGGTTGACTGTAAATAAAGTGAAATAATCAATATACAATCACAAGATGAGGGCGGAACGAAAATGCATAACCAGAAAGTTAATAGAAAATAAACTTACATATGATAACGCTCCAAAGGCCTGAATCGACAAGAAACTGACAGGTAACGTGAACGATCACGTTATTAGAATATAATAGCAACTAAATTTAGAAAGCAGTTATTAAATGAAAGCAGAATGAAAAATAAAAATACATGAACAATTAAAGCAATAAATGACGACGATGGTCATATGGGGCCCCGTTACGATACCCTCACCACAGTTCTACCTAACGAGACCAAATGCCACCCACACGCTAAGTCAGTAAAGCGAATAATGCGAAACCACACCACTGACACCATAACAAGATTAAACAAGAACGTCCTACGACGCGTAAAGTCGATATGCATGAGCCACGCGTGACACGTCAGGTGCAGTAAAGCCCGCGAAATTCGCGTCAAAACAGAAAAGCAATTATCGATAAAAATTAGCCGGTCGGAACACAAGGAAGAACAGCGTTCAAAATATAATCAACTGAAAAGAAACTTCTATCGCCGACAACAACTGCACAAGAACACCAACAAACGGCGCCGAGCGACCGCCGGGCTGGGCCGGCGGCACATCGAGCGCGGTGCCCAGAAGCCACCATCGCACTCGGCTGCCTTGCTATGCCAACGTGTTACGCGTGTCGCACGGGGCGGAACCCCGATTGACGGCCGCCCTCTCGGCGGCACCCAAAGACAATTAAGTGCGCGGTCGGCCGGGGCCTACCACCACCTTCGGTAATGATCCTTCCGCAGGTTCACCTACGGAAACCTTGTTACGACTTTTACTTCCTCTAAATGATCAAGTTTGATCGTCTTCTCGACACGCCGACGCGGCCGTTGCCAGCCGCGACGGGGCCGATTCAAGGATCTCACTAAACCATTCAATCGGTAGTAGCGACGGGCGGTGTGTACAAAGGGCAGGGACGTAATCAACGCAAGTTGATGACTTGCGCTTACTGGGAATTCCTCGTTCAAGGGAAACAATTGCAAGTCCCTATCCCAATCACAAATGAGGTTCAACGGGTTACCCGGACTTTTCGGCCTAGGTTAGACACTCGCTGCTTCACTCAGTGTAGCGCGCGTGCGGCCCCGGACATCTAAGGGCATCACAGACCTGTTATTGCTCAATCTCGTGTGGCTAAACGCCACTCGTCCCTCTAAGAAGTTAGACGCCGACCGAGAAGGTCGCGTAACTATTTAGCATGCCAGAGTCTCGTTCGTTATCGGAATTAACCAGACAAATCGCTCCACCAACTAAGAACGGCCATGCACCACCACCCACAGAATCAAGAAAGAGCTCTCAATCTGTCAATCCTACCTGTGTCCGGGCCGGGTGAGTTTCCCCGTGTTGAGTCAAATTAAGCCGCAGGCTCCACTCCTGGTGGTGCCCTTCCGTCAATTCCTTTAAGTTTCAGCTTTGCAACCATACTTCCCCCGGAACCCAAAGACTTTGGTTTCCCGGAAGCTGCCGGAAAGGTCGTCCTGATAACGCCTCCCGATCGCTAGTTGGCATCGTTTATAGTCAGAACTAGGACGGTTTCTGATTGCCTTCGAACATCTGACTTTCGCTCTTGATTAAAGAAAACATTCTTGGCGAATGCTTTCGCAGTAGTTCGTCTTCCGTCGATCCAAGAATTTCACCTCTAACGGCAGAGTACGGACGCCCCCGTCTGTCCCTCTTAATCATTACCTCGTGCTCCGAAAACCAACAAAATAGAACCGAGGTCCTATTCCATTATTCCATGCAACACTATGCAGGCGAACAGCCTGCTTTGAACACTCTAATTTTTTCAAAGTAAATTTATCGGCCACCGCCGACACTCAGTCAAGAGCACCGACGGAGAACCGAAGGTGAGGCGAACGCAACCAGTGACACGCCTTGCGACGGACCGGCGGCGCTCGCCCAAAATCCAACTACGAACTTTTCAACCGCAACAACTTTAACATACACGGTTGGAGCTGGAATTACCGCGGCTGCTGGCACCAGACTTGCCCTCCAATGGATACTCGTTAAGAGTTTTAGGATGTACTCATTCCAATTACAGGGCCTCGTTAGAGTCCTGTATTGTTATTTTTCGTCACTACCTCCACGTGTCGGGAATGGGTAATTTGCGCGCCTGCTGCCTTTCTTGGATGTGAAAGCCGTTTCTCAGGCTCCCTCTCAGGAATCGAACCCTGATTCCCCGTTACCCGTTATCACAAAGGTAGGAACGGAGCGTACCTTCGACAGTTGATAGCGCAGACACTTGAATGATACGTCGTCGGTGCAGAGACCGTTCGATCCGCGTGGTTATCCAGAGTCATCAAACGTCACAGGACGAACCCGGTCGGTTTTGATCTGATAAAAGCGTGTATTAGCTCTAGAATTACCACAGCTATCCACTTCGCTTACGAGACCAAATAAACCAAGTCTGATTTAATGAGCCATTGGCAGTTTCGCTTTACGAGAACTCGTACTTGCACCTGCATGGCTTAATCTTTGAGACAAGCATATCACTACTGGCAGGATCAGCCAGATAGCTGCGACAGCTGCGCTCGGCCCTTGCTGGGCCGCCCGGCGCGTACTCGTCGCATTCGTTTAAGACCGAGGCGATCGCCTGCGGCCGTACTCGGCTTCGACAGTCGCTGGCCGCGACGTCCGCGCCATCGCCAGGCAGTGCCAGGCGGAGCGCTTTGAGTTTCGTCTTTGCTCGCCCTCTCTCGGGCTCGATCCATTCAGTTTCGCACAAACAAGAGCTCTGCCGGCCGCCTGCAGCGGTGCCTAAAACCCGGGCATAACAATGCGACCGTTCTGATAGGCCGACAAGCGCTCAAGCCAGACGCTCGATCGAGTGCCTCCTACATATTAGTCGAGACAACGGCTCGCTCATTAGCATCGCGTTTGTACTTAACTTTTTTCGGCTCGGCTTCTATCGAAGCCGATGCCGGCGACACGGCACTCTTTCGCCCGTCGCCGAGGGAGTGTGCGCCCCATCCCGCCCCGACTGCCCCGCACCGCACGCCGCTCTTGGCTCATTCAGGTTAACTCTGTCTTTCGCTGTTAAAGGCCTTACCTAGGGTTAGGTTAGTATGCTTGCACGTGCCGTCACTTAACTCTTTTCGGCTCGGCCTCTCTCGTAGCCGATGCCGGCGACACGGCACTCTTTCGCCCGCCGCCAAAGAAGTGTGCACCCCATCCCGACCCGACTGCCCCGCACCGCACGTTGCTTTCGGCTCATTCGAGTTAACTCTGTCTTTCGCTTCTACAGGCCTTACCTAGGGTTAGGTTAGTATGCTTGCACGTGCCGTCACTAAACTCTTTTCGGCACGGCCTCTTTCGACGCCGATGCCGGCGACGCAGCACTGTCTCGCCCGCCGCCGAGGGAGTGTGCGCCCCATCCCGACCCGACTGCCCCGCACGTCGCTTTCGGCTTATTCGAGTTAACTCTGTCTTTCGCTTCTACAGGCTTTACCTAGGGTTAGGTTAGTATGCTTGCTCGTGCCGTTACTTAGCTCTTTTCGGCACGGCCTCTCTCGTTGCCGATGCCGGCGACGCAGCACTCTTTCGCCCGCCGCCGATGGAGTTTGCGCCTCATCCCGCCTCGACCGCCCCGCACCGCACGCCGCTCTCGGCTCATTCGAGTTAACTCTGTCTTTTGCTCTTACAGGCCTTACCTGGGGTTAGGTTAGTATGCTTGCACGTGCCGTCACTTAACTTTTTTCGGCACGGCCTCTTTCGACGCCGCACTCTCTCGCCCGCCGCCGAGGGAGTGTGCGCCCCATCCCGCCCCGACTGCCCCGCACCGCACGTCGCTCTTGGCTCATTCGAGTTTACTGTGTTTCGATCTCACGGGCCTTACCTAGGATTAGGTTAGTATGCTTGCACGTGCCGTCACTCAACTTTTTTCGGCACGGCCTCTCTCGACGCCGATGCCGGCGACGCAGCACTCTTTATCCCGCCGCCGAGGGAGTGTGCGCCTCATCCTGACCCGACTGCCCCTCACCGCACGCCGCTCTCGGCTTATTCGAGTTAACTCTGTCTTTCGCTCCTACAGGCCTTACCTAGGGTTAGGTTAGTATGCTTGCTCGTGCCGTTACTTAACTCTTTTTGACACGGCCTCTCTCGACGCCGATGCTGGCGACGCAGCACTCTCTCGCCCGCCGCCGAAGGAGTGTGCGCCCCATCCCGCCCGACTGCCCCGCACCGCCCGTCGCTCTTGGCTCATTCGAGTTTACTGTGTTTCGCTCTCACGGGCCTTATATAGGGTTAGGTTAGTATGCTTGCACGTGCCGTCACTCAACTCTTTTCGGCACGGCCTCTATCGACGCCGATGGCGGCGACGCAGCACTCTTTCGCCCGCCGCCGAGGGAGTGTGCGCCCCATCCCAACCCGACTGCCCCGCACCGCACGCTGCTCTCGGCTCATTCGAGTTAACTCTGTCTTACGGTTGGAGCTGGAATTACCGCGGCTGCTGGCACCAGACTTGCCCTCCAATGGATACTCGTTAAGAGTTTTAGGATGTACTCATTCCAATTACAGGGCCTCGTTAGAGTCCTGTATTGTTATTTTTCGTCACTACCTCCCCGTGTCGGGAATGGGTAATTTGCGCGCCTGCTGCCTTCCTTGGATGTGAAAGCCGTTTCTCAGGCTCCCTCTCAGGAATCGAACCCTGATTTCTCGTTACCCGTTATCACAAAGGTAGGAACGGAGCGTACCTTCGACAGTTGATAGCGCAGACACTTGAATGATACGTCGTCGGTGCAGAGACCGTACGATCCGCGTGGTTATCCAGAGTCATCAAACGTCACAGGACGAACCCGGTCGGTTTTGATCTGATAAAAGCGTGTATTAGCTCTAGAATTACCACAGTTATCCACTTCGCTTACGAGACCAAATAAACCAAGACTGATTTAATGAGCCATTGGCAGTTTCGCTTTACGAGAACTCGTAGTTGCACCTGCATGGATTAATCTTTGAGAAAAGCATGTCACTACTGGCAGGATCAACCAGATAGCTGCGACAGCTGCGCTCGGCCCTTGCTGGGCCGCCCGGCGCGTACTCGTCGCATTCGTTTAAGAACGAGGCGATCGCCTGCGGACGTACTCGGCTTCGACAGTCGCTGGCCGCGACGTCCACGCCATCGCCAGGCAGTGCCAGGCGGAGCGCTTTGAGTTTCGTCTTTGCTCGCCCTCTCTCGGGCTCGATCCATTCAGTTTCGCACGAACAAGAGCTCTGCCGGCCGCCTGCAGCGGTGCCTAAAACCCGGGCATAACAATGCGACCGTTCTGATAGGCCGACAAGCGCTCAAGCCAGACGCTCAATCGAGCGCCTCCTACATATTAGTCGAGACAACGGCTCGCTCATTAGCATCGCGTTTGTACTTAACTTTTTTCGGCTCGGCTTCTCTCGAAGCCGATGCCGGCGACACGGCACTCTTTCGCCCGCCGCCGAGGGAGTGTGCGCCCCATCCCGCCCCGACTGCCCCGCACCGCACGCCGCTCTTGGCTCATTCAGGTTAACTCTGTCTTTCGCTCTTACAGGCCTTACCTAGGGTTAGGTTAGTATGCTTGCACGTGCCGTCACTTAACTCTTTTCGGCTCGGCTTCTCTCGAAGCCGATGCCAGCGACACGGCACTCTTTCGCCCGCCGCCAAGGAAGTGTGTGCCCCATCCCGCCCCGACTGCCCCGCACCGCACGCCGCTCTTGGCTCATTCGAGTTAACTCTGTCTTTCGCTCTTACAGGCCTTACCTAGGGTTAGGTTAGTATGCTTGCACGTGCCGTCGCTAAACTCTTTTCGGCACGGCCTCTTTCGACGCCGATGCCGGCGACGCAGCACTGTCTCGCCCGTCGCCGAAGGAGTGTGCGCCCCATCCCGACCCGACTGCCCCGCACCGCACGTCGCTCTTGGCTCATTCGAGTTTACTGTGTTTCGATCTCACGGGCCTTACCTAGGGTTAGGTTAGTATGCTTGCACGTGCCGTCACTCAACTTTTTTCGGCACGGCCTCTCTCGACGCCGATGCCGGCGACGCAGCACTCTTTAGCCCGCCGCCGAGGGAGTGCGCGCCCCATCCCGACCCGACTGCCCCGCACCGCACGCCGTTCTCAGCTCATTCTAGTTAACTCTGTCTTTCGCTCCTACAGGCCTTACCTAGGGTTAGGTTAGTATGCTTGCTCGTGCCGTTACTTAAATCTTTTTGACACGGCCTCTCTCGACGCCGATGCCGGCGACGCAGCACTCTCTCGCCCGCCGCCGAGGGAGTGTGCGTCCCATCCCACCGACTGCCTCGCACCGCACGTCGCTCTTGGCTCATTCGAGTTTACTGTGTTTCGCTCTCACGGGCCTTATCTAGGGTTAGGTTAGTATGCTTGCACGTGCCGTCACTCAACTCTTTTCGGCACGGCCTCTCTCGACGCCGATGGCGGCGACGCAGCACTCTTTCGCCCGCCGCCGAGGGAGTGTGCGCCCCATCCCGACCCGACTGCCCCGCACCGCACGCCGCTCTTGGCTCATTCGAGTTAACTCTGTCTTTCGCTCTTACAGGCCTTACCTAGGGTTAGGTTAGTATGCTTGCTCGTGCCGTTACTTAACGCTTTTCGGCACGTCCTCTCTCGACGCCGATGCCGGCGACGCAGCACTCTTTCGCCCGCCGCCGAGGGAGTGTGCGCCTCATCCCGCCCCGACTGCCCCGCACCGCACGCCGCTCTTGGCTCATTCGACTTAACTCTGTCTTTCGCTCTTACAGGCCTCACCTAGGGTTAGGTTAGTGTGCTTGCACGTGCGGTCTCTAGAACTTTTTTGGTTTGGTTAGTTTGTACCTGGTCGTATTGCGAAATTGGGCGATCCAATGGGCGGCGGCGACGCCCCCTTTTCGTATTGCAAAATGACACGTGGGCTTCGTCGCGGATGAGTGAGTAACGGCCAATCACGTGTCAGCAATCGGCGCGAAACCAGCCAAGCGAGCGAGCGGCAATCACGTGGAAGATTTCGAAACGGGGCGCGAGCAAATGGAGGGCGGCGACGCCCCCTGGTCGTATTGCGAAATGACACGTGGGCTTCGTCGCTGATGAGTGACGGCTTCTCATCCCGTCGGCCCCACTCGGCGTGGTGAAAATAAGTCTGACACCACGATTACGCCGCCGATGTGCCCCGCCAGGCTCGGTAAAAAAAAATAGGACAAGTCCGGCGCGGAAAAAAAAAATAGGACAAGTCCGACACCACGGGCGGGCGAGTCGAAAAAAAAAGCAAGTCTCAAAAGGACAAATCGTAGAACTGGAGGATGACTTTCAACACATCGCAGTGAAAAACTGCTCTAGTAGGTAGGGGAAAGTGGGGAAGGTTGGGACACTTTTTTTCTTTTGCATATTTTGAGCCGTTAATTCAGCATATTAACTTAAGTTGGCGGGACTAATGCATAGAGGGGTAAATGTAGTTTTTATTCAGCGACTAAGAAATTTCCTTGCGACACACATTTTATTACCAAAATGCTTTGAAAATCGTATGTCAAGTGTTCCACTGTACCCCACTTGTGGGGCACATTCGAACAGACTCTGGGGCACAATGGGTCAGTCTGCCAAAATTCAACGAAGTATGCCCTTAAAAATAAGCACTTAATCAGCATAATCGTCTAAAGAACAGAAAGACTTCAAATTTGAAGATTTAATATTTTTTAAATCAATGTTCAACTGGAATAGTTCAGATATTTGGCCAAAAAGTTTGCAAATAAAACTGATTATTTCCTTCCGTGAATCTAAATGTGGAAATATTATTGATTCTCGAATATATTCCATATTGGGCCATGGGTCGAAAGAAACCATAATACTACACAAAATATATTGCATCTCTAGGTCTCTAAGCACTTATTGTATCAAACACTGTCGAATTGTGCCCTGTAGGGCATGTCCCACTGGACCCAGGTCCATTGTTCCCCATAGGAAACAAATATTTTCAGACCATCCCACGGCGAAATTCGGAAGGCACATCCACTCGCCAACGTTATGAATATTTTACAGTGGACTAAAGCGGAAAAATATCAGACGGTGGTTTGTCATGTTGGGAAGGCTACAGTAAAAAAAAGAAAAAACTGAAACGGTGAAATTTTAGTTTCAACCTCCCAAAACCAATTTCACCTCATAGATTGCGCCGCTCCACCCGTCCGTTGTCCATTCGCGGGGACGTTGTAACTCACCGAAAGGCGGATTGAAACATCGAACCGCGGACAAGATTGCGGATATAGTATCAGTGCGACAGCTGATTTTCCACTGTGCCCCATGTCCCAACGTGCCCCACCTTTCCCTACGACACCCCGATCTTCAACTAGGTCGTCTGCAAATGATTTAGCACCTTGCCTTCGCGCAGGTTGCTCGCCTCGACTTAGGCGCAAGTCGTTCACTCGCGCCAAAGGGTCGAAACACTCGGCTTCGCCGGCGGCCAGACGGCCGCTTAATTTCGCCTCGACGGCGGCAAGGCACCAGATTATCGTCGCTACTTAGGCGGGATTCTGACTTCAGAGGCGTTCAGTCATAATCCCCCAGATGGTAGCTTCGCACCATTGGCTTATCAGCCAAGCACATGAACCAAATGTCTGAATCTGCGGTTCCTCTCGTACTGAGCAGAATTACTATCGCAACAACACTACATTAGTAGGGTAAAACCAACCTGTCTCACGACGGTCTAAACCCAGCTCACGTTCCCTATTAGTGGGTGAACAATCCAACGCTTGGTGAATTCTGCTTCACAATGATAGGAAAAGCCGACATCGAAGGATCAAAAAGCAACGTCGCTATGAACGCTTGGCTGCCACAAGCCAGTTATCCCTGTGGTAACTTTTCTGACACCCGTTGCTTGAAACTCGCAAACTCAAAGGGATCGATAGGCCACGCTTTCGCTGTCTGTATTCATACTGAAAATCCAAATCAAGTGAGCTTTTGCCCTTTTGCTCACCTTAGGACACCTGCGTTACTCTTTGACAGATGTACCGCCCCAGGCAAACTCCCCGCCTGACACCGTCTTCAGAGCGGATCGCCGGCGACCGAACGCCGGCGGCTTAAGGCCAGAAGTGTGACCCGGGGTTGCCGGGTCGCTTTCCGCTTTACTGAATGCGCAAAAAACGATTCGAGTAGTGGTATTTCACTGTCGGCCCGAAGGCCTCCCACTTATCCTACGCCTCTCATGTCTCTTCACAAAGTCGGACTCGAGTCAAGCTCAACAGGGTCTTCTTTCCCCGCTAATTCTACCAAGCCCGTTCCCTTGGCTGTGGTTTCGCCGGATAGCAGACAGGGACAGAGGGAATCTTGTTAATCCATTCATGCGCGTCACTAATTAGAGCATTTGGCTACCTTAAGAGAGTCATAGTTACTCCCGCCGTTTACCCGCACTTGGTTGAATTTCTTCACTTTGACATTCAGAGCACTGGGCAGAAATCACATCGCGTCAACACCGGGTTGCGGCCATCGCGATGCTTTGTTTTAATTAAACAGTCGGATTCCCCTGGTCCGTACCAGTTCTAAGTTGGCTGTTCGACGCCGGCCGAAGCGAGCCGCGAGGCCCGCGCAGCTGCGGCAGTCCACGAATAGGGACCGGACGCAGGTCCGAGCTCACGCCGGCCGCCGTGAAGCGGCAAGCGTTCGCCCAGTCCGGTCAAGTCCCGGCATCCGCTTTGTACCTCAGCCCGACCGACCCAGCCCTTAGAGCCAATTCTTTTCCCGAAGTTACGGATCTGATTTCCCGACTTCCCTTGCCTACATTGTTCCGTCGGCCAGAGGCTGTTCACCTTGGAGACCTGCTGCGGATATGGGTACGGCCTCGCACGACAATTACACCATCTTGTCGGATTTTCAAGGGCCGACGCGGGTTCACCGGACACCGCAAGAGACGCGGTGCTTTACGGAGCTGCCAGCCCTATCTCCGGGCGATCCGATTCCAGAGCCTGCGCTCCTCACCAAGAGAAGAGAACTCTTCCCGGGACCCACGCCAGCGTCTCCGAGTTCGGTTGCGTTGCCGCACCGGGCGCCGAAGCGCCAATCTCCGTGTCGAGGCTCGGGAATATTAACCAGATTCCCTTTCGGACACCGGGGGCGAAGACGAGCAACGCCCCCCGTCGAACTGCGTTCGCTTGTTCCTTAGGGCCGACTGACCCATGTTCAACTGCTGTTCACATAGAACCCTTCTTCTCTTCGACCTTCAAAGCTCTCATTTGAATATTTGCTACTACCACTAAGATCTGCACCGACGGCTGCTCCACGCGAGCTCTCGCTCGACGCTTCGACGCCCGCCGCTGCGGCCTTTCTACTCGTCGCGACATAGCGCCGTGGAACGGCCCGTGTCGTCGCGACGGCCGGGTATAGGCCCGACGCTCCAGCGCCATCCATTTTCAGGGCTGGTTGATTCGGCAGGTGAGTTGTTACACACTCCTTAGCGGATTCCGACTTCCATGGCCACCGTCCTGCTGTCTAGATCAACCAACACCTTTTGTGGGCTCTGATGAGCGTCGCATCGGGCGCCTTATCCCGGCGTTTGAACCCCAGCCGTGTCGTCCCGCAATTTTACTCGCTCCCCTTCTTTGGCCCTACAATTTCATTCTGCTGTGGATTTTGGCTTGCCGTCAATCAACTTGGGGGGCCCCCATGTACATCGTTTCTTAAATACATACCATTTTTTTAAGAATATAAAAAGCCTAGTTTTATCTCTAATAGCAAATTATTTACCACCCCCTAAATCAGGGGTGGCCAACCTATGGCGCATGCGCCAAACGTGGCGCATTGCATGATTGGAGGTGGCGCATTGCATCTTTAACAGGAAAATAAATGAAGTTCAAATATTGATACTAAAGGCCTGTTGTCACAATATTACGCCTAACTTTACTTCTTAATCGTACCTTTTTCTCTTCGTTGTTAAAAACAGCTTTATGGTGTAATGCTCATAAGACAGAATGCGTTTTTCTCCTACTTTCAGGAAGGCTGTAGTTTATATTTGAAGCATGGCGTCACAATGATTCCCTGTTTCGTTATCAATCGTAATCTGTTTATCGTAAATTGCTCGAATTTTTGCGTGGATACGAGAATTTTCGTTGAGTTAACTATATATATGAGGCTGTCATTGAAATTTATTCATTCAGTGTTTAATTCAGTGATTCGGTAATTCTCTAAATGAGTGGTTTTCTGTAATCTTAATTGGTAAAGTTTCTTCTTGTGTGTGTAAAGGCGTGTATTAAAGGTTGATTTTTGTTTGTAAACATTTGCAGTTGTGTACTTTTCAAGACTTAACCGCTTGAACCCGGCAAGCCGGTTTACCGGCTTGTTTGAGTACGCTCTGTGGCCCGGGAAGCCGGTTTACCGGCTTGTTTTTCGTGTCGGGAGGAATCAACTTTATGATCTCGTATCTCAAGAACCACAATGAGTATTTAAATAAGATGGCATGAAAGCTTGTTATTGGGACTAATTATATTGTAAATATCGGTGCTCTAATATACGATGTTTCAGTAAAATTGGCAATTTGAAAGTGCGTATGAAATTATTGTATGATAACAAATATTTAATATGAAAAATTTCGACTTCTTGCCTAAATAGCCACATATTCAATCGGCAATATATGTGGAGAATTTGAATAGCTTTTTATATACGTATCCAAAACGATTTTACGATGAGCCATTCAAATTTTATGGTCAAATATATTAGATTATCTGTAGATTTAACAGCGACACTGCGTCAAAATGATGTTCTCATTGAAGGGAGGCTACGTCTCGTCACGCACAACTTTACGTATATTACGCAAATGCAACCAAACGTGACGATATCCGTAATAACGCTACGTCGAGATGTTATTATTTAAATGACCGCATAAGGTAATTAAATAACCCGATGCTACGCATTCAAAATTCGCACTACGCTTTGACTTTGACTGCCCGCTCAAGCCCCATTAAGTTGTGGTTACGTATACGCAATATGAACAAGATTGCAATAAAAACCATGAAAAATGTATGTACATAAAAGACTGCTTGCTAAAAAATTTAAATTGAATATTGCACTTTGTTGTGTCCGGAACAATGAAGAACATGAAAATATTATGCAGATAAAAGACACATTCTAAATCCAATATTGCACTTTGTTGTGCCAGTTATAACCCATGGTTGTTGGTTTCGTTACCTATACATAGGTACTCATTACAGTATTTGTACTTATATACTGTCTCGCATCGTTTCACCAACGCTTTGTCTTTAGCAGCTGGATTGGTTTTTTGCCAATAATGTAAATTTTGCTGCATACGACGCATCTATTATTAGAACTGGCGTTTTGCGGTAGGGTATTTAGTTCTGGCGACGCATATGACCTTGTTGGAATAAGAGTTGCTCTTTCTGCATTATTAGTTCTCTCAGATATAGATCCATCCACTTGCTTCGCCTAACATTCGTACAATCAGATATTTTGATCTGCAGAGCAGGCAAGTACTTATTTTGGTTGATATTTGAACAAATACTGATGGGCGAATAAAACATTTTCCACGTGAAATTTTATATGACGATATTAACTTCCCTTCACTTCGCTATTACTGCACGCATTACTCGACGTTGGTACTTCAATCCATACAGGGTTAATATCATATCGAAACTCGGCGACCGATGTCCCGCTGAGAACGTCGTCGTGAAAGTTATCTTGCGCATTTTGCCACGCAATACGTTTCGAACGTACTTATCAACATCTTCATGACGGTAGTCACGTGATCGGCTTTTGCGTAGCTGCGTAATCAGTGCGTCATGACCGCTTATCGAAGTTGTTCACCCGACACAATGATACACAATTAAATATAAAATTGGTTATATGGCAGCCACAATAGTAATTCGAATATCAACAAAAAGCTTATAAAAAACTCTTTAATATTGGCAGTATATTTTGTACCAAAGTAACAAAATTTCAAGCCCAAACTCACATACATGCAGAAAAATCACTGTTAGATTAGGGTCAATTTTATTAATTTTGACAAAATGTATTTCGAAATGGAAAATACATTCTGAATGCACGATAAAATTTTCTTTTGATTGAAATGTCACACAACGTGCTACCTATAATTGGTAAAAAATTATAAGCGTGCCAAATAGCCAGTATTTGGACTTATTTTATGGTTCTACCAATACGGCGCTGCGAACCTTCAGGGTGAGCGAGTAACTTCGCTCAGAGGCGTCAGAGTTCAAAGAGTTAAGCTTTGCTTTTATATATTTTGTTACCCAACACAGTGCGAAAGAAAATGAACAAAAGAAAGGCGGAAACTGATAGTAAGCGTGAATTTAATGAACAATGGGAAAATGAGTTGTTATTTATTGCAGGTCCGTCAAGAAAACCGGTGTGCATTGTTTGTGAAAAAACTCTTTCAAAAATAGAACTCCAAGAATAAAAAAACTGGCGAAAGTAAAACAGCAGCAAAAGTCTCATGAAGGCGGTACTTAAATAAAATTGATCAGTTTTATTTATTATACTTCCTTGCTTAATTTCTATTCATGTGAAGTTGTAAATTGTAAAAACTACATATACGTGTGTATATATGTGTGTGTATTATAAATTTATATAATTTCAACAAGAAGCGGACATTAGGCGTGGGAATACAAGATATTTACGGCGCATCTGAAACATTATGTTTAAAACGTGGCGCATGGTATGTGAAAGGTTGGCCACACCTGCCCTAAATTTTGAAACACCCCCCCCTAAAAAGAAAAGCTGGGGAACATACTGGTACTGTGGAACAGCTACGTTAGGTAACTTAGCAATGTTACCAGTATCAAAGACACGAATACACCAGTCTAGGAGCATTTTCCAACAGCGGCCGGGTGTTTTTGTTTTTATATAAGAAACTATGTTAAATATTTCAAAACTGATGAATATAAGCTTAATCTTGATGGATGTGAGGATCTGTGGATAATTGTGTTAAACTAAACAATGGCAAACAAGCGACGATTGAGGTAATATATAGAGGACTTGCACGTGTCACGTGACCTTGTTTACTGGACGGCAATAAAACAAAAACGTTTATTTGGCTCCTGTCAGTTGCAAGTCGGATTATACGTTTCTGTTTTGTCTGTCTGTTGAAAATGGTTATTTCGTATTGTTCCGCTGGCTGTACGTATAGTATAGAGTTATAGACAACGAAATGGATCTTCAGTTATATTCCACTGTTTTCAAAAGATCCGGAACGTCGCGCAATGTGGATATCATCTATTGCCTATTGGCAGAACTGCTTGGTGTCAAGTCCAGAAGCCATCTCATTTGTGTTTCACTGTTTGCAGACAGCACTTCGTTGATGGTGAGTGATAATGTGCCGTTATCAATTTTTTAAATATTCATAAGCTCCCTCATTTCAATGGAAAGCAGATGACAAACTACTGTTATTGGTAGGCCTAAGCGTAGGCCTACTTGCAGACTTGACTCGTGTAAGGTATTAATCAATAATTGCCATGGAGTATTGTTTCCCTAGTTAGCAGGTAATCTATTAGTAAGTGTGAAAAGTTGAATAGATAACTAAAGTTTAACATCAGTGCTTATGCAAAAAATAACCAAAATTCAATTCAATTCTCCATCTAAGAATACGCTCGCCACCGCATCTCTGATCCCCCTGGGAGTTTCACAGGTTCCAATCCCACGCGGGGATAGTTATGTGCTAGGGGATTGCAGCTCTCCTTCCACTGAGGGTGGTTCACACGACCGCTGGTTGATTACGACATCTCCCACCATCAATACCATGCTTCTAAAACAAACAACTGGCTAACTAATCCCGACATAGAATGGTAATCGTACGATGTTGCACCTTGCAATCCGTCCATAACCACAGATAAATTCTATTCTAAAAACTACCCACATTGGTAGGCATAGTTGCGTTTTAAATTGAAAGAAATCTTCATTAATGGTCAGAAGGTGTTGTCTGATTGTTTTAATAGTTAGCAGGTAATTTATTACTGATCTGATACACAAACTTGGCACTGTCAAATGATGATTAGTGTTTAATTTATTTTCAGGAATAAGGGAAGATAACCCATTATCAGCTGCTTATATGTCCCATCGATATTTGAATTTTCGCCATCTCCAGAGAGGAAGAGAATAGTTAGAAAAAGGGGGATTTTGAAGAAAGGCAAAAGGCAGGACCATTTCAACAAATTCTGTTAACTTGTATGCGTTGCAATATTACTTTGCAGTTGTTAGCATAAACATTTAATGTGTCTTTCGACTAGACCTACCACACTCTAAAGAATCTGAGCACGATGGATTGTGAAACACGTAATATGCATTTATAGGCAAAAATATCCCATCCTGAGCAGCACCGATCCACAACCTCCTGCCTATGGAATCAAAACATTACACAAATTGGTGTACTGTGCGCATTCACAAATCTTTGCGAATCAAGTGTGCCTTTTGACATTGATTTAGCATTGAAATGGTCAATCTCAATATCAACCTAGTATCTGCAGATAAAACCAATTGTTTTTTAAAAATACATTTTTGATGTGCTTTATTTTTCAAATATAATTTATAATTACTGTAAAGTGTGTGATACATTTGGTACCATGAATACCATTTGCAAATTAGCTTGGGTTACACCCCTCTCAAATAAAAGTTTAGACTCTTAAGTCATATCTCATAATCTTCTTTAAACAAAATGTTGCTGCTAGTCGGCTACCCATCAGAATTTTCTTTCAGATCACAAAGTCGCAATATTACGCCAGGTGCATTGGCAACTGTATCTGGTTGTAGTATCGGTGTCCAACTTTAGACTGAAACCTTCACTACCAGACCCACCGAAACAATTTTTTTTCTTGATAGGGTCGTTTTGAAGTTGCTTTCGTTAAAGCACAATGGACACTTTATCTCCACCAATCCACAGTAATCCCAAGTTACTTTGTCATTACGATAAGCATCAATAAATGGATACTGAGGATGTATTATCAAGTCACGCAAGCTGAGGTCTTGTGCCACTGTGGTCTTGTTGCAACTTATACTTTGCCATTCATCTATTCCATGGTCACACCCATATCTGTAAGATAATGGATACAGATAGAGTTTTCATAAAATCTAACGATCAAGGAGTGTGAAATTTATGTTCATATCCCACCACAGCCGCTAGTCGTAAATGAATTTGATTCCGGGTAGCATATCTTTTTTACCAATGACAATAAAAAGACATTTTGGATCAGTTGTACAAGCACCATTAGGATAGGATTTATCTGGGTGAGGAGCCAGTTATTTATTTTCAGAAGCATGGACTTGGATGGTGGGGAATGGTCGTAACCGATCAGCGGTCATGTGAACCACCCTCGGTGGGAGTAGAGCTGCAATCTTCTCGCACATCCCCGCATGGGATTGGAACCTGTGAAACTACCAGGGTGATCAGAGATGCGGTGGCGAGCGTATTCCTAGATGGCGAATTCAATTTAATTCTGGTTATTTTTTCCAGGCCCCATGGTGTTAAACTTTAGTTATCTATTCAACCTTTCACACTTAGTAATAGATTACCTGCTAATAAGGGAAACAATACCTTATACTATAAGGCTCAAAGCAATTGATTATTAATTCATTACTGTCTTACACAAGTCAAGTCTGCAACTGCAAGTAGGCCCACGCCTAGGCCTACTAATAACAGTAGTTTGTCATCTGCTTTCCATTGAAATGAGGGAGCTTGTGAATATTTAAAGAAATTGATAACGGCACACTATCACCACATTATCACTCACTATCAACGAAGTGCTGTCCGCAAACAGTGAAACACAAGTGAGATGGCTTCTGGACTTGACACCAAGCAGTTCTGCCAATAGGCAATAGATGATATCCACATTGCGCGACGTTCCGGATCTTTTGAAATCAATGGAAGATAACCTAAGATTTATTTCGTTGTCTATATACTATACGTACATCAAACGGAACAATACGAAATAACCATTTTCAACAGCCAAACAAAACGGAAACGTATAATCCGACTTGCAACTGACAGGAGCCAAATGGACGTTTTTGTTTTATTGCCGTCCAGTAACAAAGTCACGTGACCCGTGCAAGTCCTCTTCCACACATTGCTAAACGAGTCGCTGCACAAAATTAGGGCAAACAAGAAAAAAGTTTTCTTTCATGGCGACTTCAATATAAATTTGTGCAAAACTTCCGATTCTTTCGTTTTAGAATCCTCAAACATGTTATTGTGTAATTCATTACAAGTGTTAACAACTGCGCCTACCATAATCATTGATAATTTTTGCATTAATTGATCTTATTTAGGCTACAGCGACGAAAATGGATTACAGCTGTTAGGTTATGCCTTGTAATAAGGTATTTCTGACCATTCTCCTATAGTGTGCATACTTCGCATACATCAAAAAAAAAATATTCCAAGAAAAAATTTGTGCGATCATTGAAATACTTTCAATTTGACTCGTTCTTGGAAGACATTGAAAAATCAACAGCTAAATTAAATATTGACTGTTCAAGACTGATATTGAAAAATCATTTGATACGCTTCTGAAAACTCTAAAATGCGTTGATGACATACATGCCCTGCTAAGGAAAAAACACGTAAAGAACTGAGATTTGACTCAAAACCATGGTTCACGTTAGATATCAAGTAATCGATCTCGACTCGTAAATTTTTATATGAAAGTCTTTTTTTTGTCCACCGACAAAACAAAAATAACATATTACAAAAGATACTCCAACATTCTCACACACATCAAGCAAAATGCTAGAATGATGATAACAAAAAGGATTTGAAGAACGAGAGGGTGACAGAAAAAAAACACGAAGTCTGACTAACACAATCACAAATAAGAAACTTAAACGTAAATTTCCACACGAACTCATGGCATCATATGCAACAACCAATCCATATGCCAATATGTCAAGAATTTCACACTGGTCCCAATCTTTCATCGGAGCTGACGAATAATTCTATAAATTTTATGGATTTGGGCAAACCTCAAAAAAAATCTATTTATCTGGAGCATATACTAGAATATGAAATTATTTCTATTGTAAATAAAATGGATACGGGAAAAACTTCTGGTCCGGACGATCTGTCTATTTGTTTTCTAAAACTTATGAGTCATATCATTAGCAAAGACCTTACAGATTTATTTAATGCATGCATGCAGCGAAGAGCTTTCTCCCAATGCCTGAACGTAACAAAAGTGGTAGGCTACCTGTGTTAAAATCAGTAGTTCCAGTTTTTTCAGCTATATCTAAAGTTTTTGGAAAACTTTTGCATTCTAGATTGACAGAATATTCGGACAAATTTGATATTTTGTCAGATAAACAATTCGGTTTGAGATTGAACACTCAACTATTCACGCAGTTTTAGACAGTGGTACTCATCATTATATGAATATTGCGGAAAATAAAACATTCTGTTAACATTCATGTGGACTTGAAAAAATCTGTTTCCCAATTGATCGCTCCATATTATTGCACAATGTTCATCATTATGGTATATAAGCCCTGGTGCTGATCAAAAGTGACATGAGCGAACGTATGCAACATGTCATTTGTGGTAATGTGAGATCTACGTCAAAACATGTTTATATATGGATGTACCACGAGGTTCTGTTTTGGGGCCTCTATTATTTATACTCTATGTGAATGGTATTCATAATTCCAGTAAATTTTCGACACATTTTTCGCTGATGACACTTCTTTCAAAATTTCGAGATGTTCCTTTCACCAGTTAGAAACCGATTGCAATTCTGCGCTCTCGAAGATCAGTAAATGGATGCACTCCAACAAGCTAACTGTGAATCCCCAGGAGGTCAAATACATTGTAATTTTCAAGGATGAACATGCGAGTGGTAATTTGTATTTTGATAGTATAAAGCTGAAAAAAGTAGAAACAGCTTCTTACTTGGAACTTGAAATTGATTGTTTGTTGAACTGGAGTGGTCACATTGAACTGCTATCCAAAAAAAAATAGCACGTGCCGCTGGAAAACTAAGTAAGCTACAAGTACATTTTTTACATATCATATCACAGTCTCTTTCATTCACATATTATATATCTTACGGAATAATAATATGGGGCTGTGCTCCACACCAGCATTTGAAAAAGCTCAGTATACTGCAAAACAAAGCAATTCGCATAATTTCATATATACATATAGATATATATCGATAGTTACAAGTGATACATACTCGCACCACCAGCCGCTGTTGGCAGGAAGGCAAGAAACTCAAATATATGGACACGTTACGCTGAAATTTACTGTGGTACGGTACGATAACTTATTAGCAGGACTTGGCCACGGAACTTGTTCGCTGATCACGTGATCAATATGTGTTTGCGGAATTGCCACGTGGTGGCAAATTCTGATGGCGTCATAGCTCAAAATAAAAACGAATCCCATAAAGCTCTCAGGAATATTTGAAATTAATAAAAGTAATAGCCTTCTAGAAAAAAATTCAATCTTTAACTACTGAAATTTCAAAGCAATTGGTCCAATAATCAAAGAGAAAAGCGACTTTTTAAAACCGTGTCAAGAAACAAGAACAACAACAACATAATATTGAAACGATCGTTATGTCCACTGACGTGTCCAATAAACTATTTTACATTGGTGACGAAATAAAATATTACTACAGTACCTGAATCAGGGTAACGGTACCCAAATTGTCATAGCTTTTCCAAGTCTTGGGAAGATGATTCATGTTTCAACTTTCAACATGAATTGAAATACCAATACCCGAGACACTACTGTATTATCGGATCCGATACCAGGCTACCGTTTTAAATTGACGCCACCACATTAAACTTCAGATGGGAAATCAAATCCCACAAACCACACAGAAGGTTTTGAAATGAATAAAAGTAAAGGCCTTCTAGGGACAAACACAATCTTTAACTACTAAATATTTCAAAGCTAGTGATCCAAAAGAAAATCGATTTATTATCAACAAAAAGATGAGGAAAGAAATACTTGAAAGATGGTCAACAACATAATAATAATAACAAAACGACCCATATTTACATTTCGTGTCCAATAACCTTCTCAGGTGATGAAACTAAGGAGAAATGTGATTTCTTTCAAAGGAAAAAGTTTGCAAACGAAACCACTTATATATATATACAGAATATTAATAAGCATAATACCAAAAGACCAACCGGGTTTTTTAACTGTGGTATTTGCATTGTGTCTTGATCTCATCGTTCCTTACAAATAGTATGGAGTGGACGAACTGAAAAAAAAGCTATATATATTTTCAATTTATCATTGAACTTGTAGAAGAAGAAGAGGAGCAAAATTGGAATCGATTTATGGCTTGGAATGAATACTACAATATTTCTATTTAAAAAAGTATACGATACGGTTGAATTCCACATTGAAAGACCTGTAATTATTGAGTCACAATATATAAACTCTTACTATGGTAACGTGATTACTTTCTTTAATTTATTTCATTGAATTTTCCTTCTGTCTAACGTTAAAATCCAAATATGGAGGTTGCAAAAGATTGGGTTAGATATAGTATCGGGCAGAAGACACTTTTCAATTCTCTGTTATTATTATGATGAAACAAGTAATCAAGACTCATTTATATATTTATGAACACGAAGTCCAATAACTAACCGCAATACCGATAGCCTTACACTGCGAAATGTGTTCAAACACAGAGTTCGCAAAATGAAAATAAAGTGCAACCGTGACACGGACAGTCACGTGTGGCAGAATGAAAAAAGTATTCCCCCATCAATTAACATAAAACATTGAATTTTTGGCTGAAATATCAGATCTCATAGGACCCAAAAAAATTAGAGAAAAAAAGTAATAGCCTTCTGGTGACTAATTCCATCTTTAGGTATTGTCTAAAAATTAAAAATCTATTGGTTCATTAGTTACGGAAAAAGCGACTTTACCCACACCAAAAATTTCGCCCCAACTACAACCAAGATCCATTTGGCTACTTTGTGTCTTTTTAATGACACACGTATAATGGTACGTCCCCGTGTGGTTCGTCTTCTGTGGCCATGTTGTTTGTGTGGCGGCGGAAACTTTGAAACGACAATTGACATTTCATTTCTAAACTTATTCAAATTGCTTTTGACATACTTTATTTACTAAGCTCAATTGGTATTATGTAATCAGCGCAATGTCCCCTAACAGAAACAAATTAGAATCACTTGCTATTAAAACGAAACAAAATTGTTCGTGGATGTAACAAACATGGCCTTAGATATTTATATATGATCCATAGGCAAGTGAGCGATATCAACCCCCTCGCCGTCTTCACGTTACATATGTTTACCATTAATCAATAATTCTATTAGTTCGAGTCCAAAGCCGTGTAATTTGATTGGATTGTTCCTTTCCGTGTCATTTCCAATGTCAAATTTTTGGAGGCTGCATTCTAATCAGCAACGCAAAGGCTCCTCCCGGGCGCATCGTAGAAGCTAATCCGTATTGTTTCAATATATGAAGAGAGAGAAAATGGACAACTTAAATACCTCTAAACACGTACATTTTTAGAAGATTTCTCGAATATGCGTGCGATTAATATCTTGTGTAATTTGACCCACGTTTTAATCCCTCTTGGTATATAAGCGGTTCTGTTCGCTCACAAAATTACAAATCGGAGTTGAAACACACATTTGAAGTTGTTACAAGCAAGCTCTTGAAACATGGACGCGAAGAAATTTTTCATATTGATAGCATGTTGCTTTGCTGCGACTTCCGAAGGTTAGTAGAAAGTTTGAACTTTGAAAAGTTTCTGAGGGTTCGGCAGCTTCTTGTCTTCTGTACTCTATGTATGAGTATTGAACTCGTATTTTCACTGAACAATTTTTGGCCAATTTGAGTAAGCTATAAATTTCATTTTTCGTGTCAAACTCAAAATATCAGTAGTTTAATATTTATTTGAATCAAGTCTTAATTTTGCTGAAGCAGTTTTTATTTGCAGCAATGCGTTATTTCTGTTATATATATATTTGCACTTTAATGCGATATTTATTATAATCATTCAAGTGTTTGTATAAACTGCTTAGTTTTGTTTATTGCTTACCTATACTACCGTATTCTATTTACAAATTTTATAAACATCCTAATTGTTTATTTAGCCCTTCGTTGCATTAGTTGCGATAACGCGCAAAGTCACGACGACTGCAAGACAAACGGAAAAATTGTGACCTGCCAAGAAAACGAAGTAAGAAAAATTTCATTTATTTTGCTGTGATTGTTTACCAATGGTATTTTATTAAAATTTATTATATTTGATATTGCGCTTAATTCCGTGTGGAAAGTTACACTGGTGTCGATAATTTTCTTTGATTCTTCAAAAAGCAAAGTTTTTTAAAATATACCCCCTGATGAATTTATCTAGCATTTACTCCCCATGTCTCGATAGCTATTTAATGCAAAATACTTGCAATTATCCATTTGTTTAATTAAATATTATTCCCTTTTCAGCAATCATGTCATGCTCAAGTACGAATCCATAGCGGAGTGACAAGAATAACTAAAAGATGTAAACAGCAGCACGCTTGCGAAAACAACGTCAAACAGGTAAGTAAGCTATTTCGAAAAGTAATTTAAAATGTGTTGGACGTAATTGATAGCAAAGGGTTGGTTGATATGTACAACTCAAACGCTTAATATTCATGACCGACTATTGTGACACAATGTTAGATTTTTATTACGCTCAAAAATAGAAAAGCTTCCCTGCGCAACTTATTTTTGTCATGATCATGTATATACGACAAAATGTCGATTTAAAAGATGATTTCAAAAGAGGATACTACTCCAAAAACAATTCCGGTAATCGAAACTCAATTTGCATCTTTTCCCTTACCAAATCTAATCAAGAACGAATTGACTCGAGCTATGTTTAGTAATTTTTTAGTCGTTTTTTTTTCTCTGTGTAAATATATATATATATTTTTTTTTAGAACACTATGCCATCAGGACCTTCAACACAATGTAACTCCGGTACCGAGAACTCTGTTTGCCATTGTTGTTGTTTTACCGATGAATGCAACCACTTGGATGGCTGCATTGGAACGCCTGTGACGGACATATTGCCAACACTTGCTCCAGACAGAAGATGTGAGTGCAACTTTGCTTTCTGATTTTGTAAATGTATAATTTATGGTATTAATAATACCGGACATTTCGGTATTCTTTATGATCAATTATATATTTTCATATCTGCAGCCGGTGACAAATGTGAGACTCCATCACCCATTGAAAACGGTAAATTTGATTGTATCGGAGGCAACATAATCGGAGGATTTTGTAGTTATACATGCAATCCAGGATTCGAGTTGGTTGGAGAAATCATCACAACATGTCTACGTAAGATTATCAATTTTGCTTTCAAATGCATGATTGGCTAAATTCACATAATATCCCACCTAGACTAGCGGGTCATGTAAGTGTGACGTAAAAAGTGACATTTTATAACCAATGATTACAGTGTTACAAAAGCAAAAGTGGAAAACAATAAGCTTCGTGCCAAGACTGCATAGCTAATTTAATTAAAAAATGTTTTTGAGTATCACAGTCAACTGTATATATTTTGTTTCATTTCAATTCTTCAACACAGTTAAATTAACATTATGAAATTCGTGTCACCCGGTACAGTCGCAGACCAAATTGAAAGAGAGGTGGAAGAACAATGTTAGTTTCAAATTTTTGCCCACTGCTTTTGTTATTATGGTAGGTTTTTTTTTTGCATTCCCTAAGTTTAATTCGCAACAAAACCTAATAATAATGATTTAGAAAACATGTAAGATTTTTTTTAACGACCTAATTGTTTCTGTTAGCCGCCGGTGCACTTGGATCCATCTACCAGCCTTTTCCACCAGTTTGTCAGAGAACAACTTGCCCCTCAAACACGACGATTTCTTCGGGTGCAGTTAGAGGGAATTGCTCTGACGAGGACAATATCGGGAGCGTGTGCGAGTATGTATATATATAACTTTACCCACGGGTAACAGCACAACGATAGAGCAGATTTAATCAAACGCTTTATTTAAACTGTAATGTGTTGTTTGCATTATGGTGGTGAATGTTTGACTATTCATGTTCTATACATTTCTCATTTGTGTAATTTTAAAATTTGTTTGAGAAATTCATGTTGATTATTATATTTTCTTACGCAGGATTTCTTGTGAAGAGAGTTATTTTCAAGTCGATGAACTGAGCATTATATGCCAAGAAAACGGACTGTGGTCTGATTCTACTGGTTATTGCTTGGGTATGTAGATTGCGTTAAAAACTTTTTATTTGCCGACGCTTTCCACGGAAATATGTTTATTAAATCACCTTGGTTAAATCATTACCCACCAATTCTATATCCAATTCTTTGGTATGCTAGTCTGATTAGAATTCCGATGAAAAATATCACAAAACTATTCACACTTTCAAAATATAATTGTATGGTGACGTTATACTGCAAAACTAACTCTATTTTACTTGCGCCCACTAATGATCGTGAAGCAACGAATGCATAAAAATGTGCCGTTAGACTTGTCATAAATAGTTCGAATCAAATTTGCTCCATCAGTGCTTCCCGAAAGGGTTACGACCTTGATAATGTATTTAAATCTCCTGATCGTGACATCATAATAAATTCATTTCACTGTTTTTACAGAAAAAACTTGTCGCGTTCGAAAACCTCAAGGTCTGCTGTTCACGTCATGTAGTGATGATAATGACCTGAATAGCACGTGTACGTTTTCTTGCCCAGCTGAATATGTTTTGATAGGAGCCTTGACATCTGTTTGCCGTGACGTCGGAACTCCAATCGCGAAATGGAGTTCGCCTATGCCGAAATGCAAATGTGAGTTAGCATGTGAAGTGTGTAATTGGTGAGTTAGAACTGTCCTGTGTCTAATGTCCCAAATTGATCAAGATGACTTAACTTTGATTGAAATACCGCAAGTTTCACAAATGGCCCAACGCAATGCAACGCGAAACTTCAACACACAGTAACATCGAATTCGACAATATTGCACATGCCAGACTGTTAATCTAATTAAACATTTTAAAGTGTCGTGTGTGAAGAGCATTTAGAATCTGTGTTACATAATCCGATTACATACGTCCTACATGATACGTTCAAGTGGGTTTAATTACTTTCAAAGAATTCACTTAGTCAAGCTATTGTATTTACATTTGTATTCGGAAACAAATGACCAATGTACTTTACTATGCTGGAAATTGAATCTGCGATAGAGTGAGCAAACGCGTGTTATCAATAAAAAATAAGGTTGAGTGTTTCATGAAATACTTCACATTCATTACAGTGAACAAGTGCAAAAGACGTCCAGTGGCACCCAAGCACGGTATCATACAATGCATGGGAGATGACACGATTGGAGATAAATGTAGATTCTCGTGTATAAAGGGTTACAGACTTATCGGACAAAAATCAACTACATGCATGGGTAAGTAGGGTTTAATCGGGAAACGATATCTTATTAAATCAAGTGTGCTAAATTTAAAGATTGGAATAATGTGATTTCCTCCATGTTTAAACATCACTTCATTCTACGCCAATTCCAGTGGATTATTGCCAATTCAATATTAGAATTCTGATTTGTTTATTATTTTTGCTAATTAATGACAACAAATTAATATGTATGAATGCGATTTTTACGTAATTTCCTAATTTAAAAGATCTTGGAAATGATGGCGTCAAGTATGTGCCGTTTAGTGCTACGTGCGTCGAGGTCAAATGCGAACCAGTGAAACCGGAAGACCCATTCATGGGAACAATTACCTCCTGCAGGGAAGGAAATTTCTATCAGAGTACTTGTGTGTAAGTAGTGTTCCGTGAATACAAAGTCCAATTTCAATCAAAATATTGAATTCATGCCTATTACATTCTTCAAACTTTTCAACTCATATGATTATAACTTTTCATTTTAGGGCATCGTGCAATGCTGGTTACCACGCCATTGGTTATTTGACGTCAGAGTGCCAGGAGACAGGAAAATGGTCAGAGTTTAGTGGATATTGTAAAGGTAGGAAACAAATACATTACACCATAACCGGAAATGTTGCCACAATAAAAAGTGTTGCGAGTGTGACAAGAAAATACGTCTTTTGTTGAGAAAAAATATTAGCAAAGTGAGAATATTGCTGTATATGTTTAAATATCCTCATATAGAAGAGTTTTTAATAAGCAATGTTATTTCTTCTATTTTGAAATAATTGTTTGCTTTATTACATCATATTTATTTTAACAGAGGTGCTGTGTAATGATATCAAAACTCCAGCGTTTGGAGCTCGGGCATGTACGTTTGGAGCAATTCACAAACAAGGACAGGTCTGTGAGTTCAGATGTTCAAAGAATCATATTCTTGTCGGAGACAAACGAATTACATGCATGTATAATGACAATTCAGTTGGAAGATGGACTAATGTACCACCAACGTGTAAACGTAAGTTACCACAACGAATAAAATATTTTTGTACTGGCTATAAGAAGATTTCGATATCGATTATTGTCAAGCTTGTAATAGATAGCCCTATACAAACCGGTAGGTTAACCGTAATATAATTTTTCTTAATTATCTAGTTTGAAGGTATTTTCTTATAGAAAACATCGTTTGCAATGTGAACTTAGTAGAATCCCGTAGAATCACGTGATAGTTGAAAACAAAAACGGTGGAACATATAACCCCATTAATTAATCACACTCCGATAGTACGATACCCGCAGTCATTATAGTAATAGGGTCATTTTAGTTTTTTTGTTTGAAACGTCTCCAAATAATGCATTTCGACATAATGCATTTAAATAAAATTTTGAATATTATTTATCGATATGAATACCGTACAATTTTATTTACATTTACATATTTTTTAGGCGTTGAGTGCGAACCATTAGAGGCACCTAGCAACTCAAGAATCAAGTGCAAACGTGACTTTAAAGTCGGTAGTGTCTGCACATATTCTTGCGATTTTGGATATTGGCTTGGTGGTGGAAATGCCCAGAGGACATGTTCTCTCCATGACACTATTCCTAAAACAGGTGTATGGAAAGGAAAGGAACCTTTTTGCGCCCGTAAGCCATAACTATCTTTTTTATAAATCTGTATTTAAAAGGTACATTTTATCAACTTAGCCAACAATTTGTCTTTGTTCGAACAGCATTTATGGAATTTCAAAAAATATTGGCTGGTTGAAGGTATCTTATCTATTCTTATCATTTAGCAATCACGTGTAGAAATGCACCGAAGTATTTAGAATTTGGAACTGTCTCATGCAACGGTGATAAAGTTGGAAACATTTGTAACTTTAAGTGCAGTGCAGGTTACACTATGATTGGAAAAAGAAATTCTATCTGCAAAAACTCTGGAAGTAAACAATATGGTGCCTGGTCGGAATCAGTACCTACGTGCAAAGGTACATGCAATTATTGATTTGTTGATTAAATGAGTTGGAGATTGGTTCTGCCGAAAACTGACGTAATTGTGCGATTTTTGAGTAGTCCATTGAAATTCGCTCTTTTCATTACAGCTCTACAATGCAATGAACCTGGAATTTTGAAGCACGGTGAAATTTCATGTTCTAATGACACCGATGTAAACTCAGTGTGTGAATACAAATGTTTGGATGACGGATTTTATCTTTACCCACCAAATTCTATTCAAAGCACTTGTCAAAACAATTTAAAATGGAGCGTTGCCAAGCCTTGCTGTGCAAGTATGTAAACTTTTATTCTTTTTCATATGGTCATGTTTTTAAATTGAATAATAAAACGTTGAAAATTCATTCTAGACGTGGATCTGTAGATATTCTGGTTTTCAGTCTAGTGCCGTTTAATTATACATAGGCAATAGAATTCAGAGTATTTTTATATTCATCAAGACGAGAGTAAATTGATACGTGGGCTTAATCATATCATTAAAAGACATGCGATGGCAGGCGTGTTTCTACTACTTGACACGATGCGCCAACTGGCGGGCGCTTCTACGTTCCCGATAACCCACCACGATTACAAATTGTGCTGGCCTGGAAAATGGTTGAAAATAGCTAAGGTAGTTTGTTACTATCATTTTTTGTCTTTTCAACAGAAACTTGTCCGCCACATGCCTTTATGGATTTATTGCTTTTGATTGATTCATCTTCGTCCATCACATTGCCAAACTGGAACAAAATGATTGATTTTCTAATCGGCTTCATTTCGTGAGTATTTTAAACTCTTTTATTTGGTTTTGCACATAATTTCTACCAAAAGGAAAACTAAAATTGTGTACAATCAGTATGTTTGTGTATATTAATGTCAACTACTTGATTTTTAACAAATCTTGAATATGATTTATGTATGGCAATAAATTAGGTTACAACTCAATAATATATAGATGGTGCTTAATTTAATAAGTTTACATACATATAAAAGATTTGGACTTAAATAATTTTAACATGTATATTTAATTCAGAGAGTTCGATCTTTCTCTCGACTCATCTCGTTTTGCCTTTGCAAGATACAATTCTGAAGTTGATGTAGAATCGCAGGTATGTACCAATATGAACATTTTTCAATAATTCTTCTGATAGAATTCTATCAAAAAGCAGATGACGCGGCATTCACATAATATCCAATAAAAGTGAGAGCCTGAGAAAGAAGGTTAAATGATTCATAAACCAAAGAAAAAGAGATGAAACTATATATCGAATACAATCTTTGTTATATACTAGTTGTCTTGGTGGGATTGTTTTACAGCATGGGTGGGCAAGGTTTTCCCATCTAGACTAGCGGGACATGTAAGTGTGACGTAAAAAGTGACATTTTATGACCAATGTTACAGTGTTACAAAAGCAAAAGTGGAAAACAGTAAGCTTCGTACCAAAACTGAATTTAATTCAATCTTAACAAATTCCTTGAGCTATTTTCTAGCTCAAACATCAAAATTTGGATTTAGTTTGGTTGTGGCTTCATCCAACGGATCAAATTGAAGTACCCAACGCGCCGTAGTTTGCCCATGTCAGTTTTTATAGGGATTATAGGGAGTCGTTAGATTTAAAACAAACACATAATTATTAGCTTCATTTTATCACTTTCCAATACAGGTTAACCTTGGTCAGATCAGAACAAATGAAGAATTTATCGAGCATCTCAGAAATGTTCCATATGACGGAAGTGGTAAGAAGTCTTTCCTTTTAATGCAATAGCTTTAAGAATTTACGATGACAATCAGAATTTTTTTTGACAGGGCATCTAAATGATTAATCGGTACTCCCGTAATGTATGTACCGGGTTAGGGTTAGGCGATAATTTTTTTCCGATTCTCTTTATTTTAGTTCTATTACAAGTTCGGGAACTGTCTGTTTTAGCCAAGTGTATATACGAAGTAGGCGAACAAAATTAGTTACCTCCACACACACCGGAGCGCCGATTGATCTAATACACAAATGCATGTAATTATTCTCCGACGATGTACATTTTCACCCCATCGTATTACTTTTACTAGGAACTCGTACCGGCAAAGCAATTACATATGCAGCTACTATTTTTGATTCGCCCGAAAACAGAGATGATTCTCATGATATGATTCTTCTGGTAACTGATGGACAACCACAAGACGATGCTGTTTTTGCCGCTGAATATTTCCGAGCTGTGGCAAACAAAGGAATGGTAAGTATTTTTACGATTACTTGTTGCAGAACTTTGCTGAAGACATAAGAAAAATAAAATAGTAATGAATTTATAGTTTTAAATTAATAAAAAATTCTGTTCTGTTGTTTTAATACTTTCATTATCTCATTTCAGATAAAAGTGTTGCCTATCAAGCCTACCGGCCCATATGACGAAGAAGCTCTACTTGGTGAGATTACTCAAATAGCCGGAGGTGAAGAAAACGTCATAATGGACGCTTGGGAAAACGGATTTGATGATCTGAACGTGAAATTAGCTAAGAAGATTGGAGATGTTGTGTGCGGGGATCCTTGCTATCACGCAAATATGTAAAATTGCCAAACATGAGTACGGTTTCTATTCTGTACACATAAAGTTTTTATATATACATATTTAAATTTTACACCATATATATGTATTGAACTAGATTTTTAATATTGACCCACAGAAATGATTTATTAGTCCATATTACCAATTGTTTTCATGCTTTTTTTGCTATTTTTTTAAGGATTGCCTTCTATATATCATTTTTATTCTCTTTCTTTCATTGTTGTTTATCGTTATTTGTACTTTATATAAAACATTGCTTAATGTCTGTAGCACTAAATAATCGTAATTTTTTACTTTTTATAGAATCAAATATATTATCTTACTGGATAAAGGTATCGAAATGAGTGGCTCAGTTTCCCGTTGTGTTAGGGTAGACAACTCTTTGACAATGAACTTTACGATCATAAAACTCCTCAAAATCAAATGTGCCCAAATCTTCGCGCCCTGCGTTGCAATCCTTGGTTACGAATTTGCGATCCACGAGCGAGTTAACAGCTATCGAACGAAGTATGACCCTCTCGCAAATAACTTTGTAAGTTTTTTTGAAATAAAAATTTATGCGTGTGACTCTCCATATAATATCATTTACGCTTTCCATTCGTATACTGCCCATCCTACCCATATTTAACCTCGCAGATGCAGCAAAACATGAGAAGCTGGATGGCCACATACCTGTTAGACATTTTAGAAACATCTAAAAAATATTCGCCTCGCTCACTAATTACTTATCGATCTTAAGATCGGTAGGTATGTTGATAGGTATTCGTCTGTCTATATGTCTGTTCGTTTGTCTGTTAGATGAACGCGATATCTCAAGAAGGCAAGGTTGAATCTGCTCCAAATTTTGCATGTGCATTCATCATATCTCGGATCAGAATCCTATTGATTTTGGATGAATTATGTCGTATCATAGCGAGTCATTGATTAATTAGTGATGGGACACGCGGTGTCACTATAAAGTCACTATAAAGTCAAGAATCGAAACCGCAGTTTCGATCGATAAGTCTTCGGTCTCCGACCAATACTCTGGTTTGTATTGTTGGAAACCATAGAGAGTGGTGGGACTACGTTAGTATTAATATTGTACAAATTTGCAATCTCATACACGATTTGCATAATTTGACTGATAACGAAGCTCCACGTGAACGTTACCCTGGTAGAAATCTTTAGACCAATTAATATTTTCATACACTGAATGGATGAAAAGCGGGTCAGAGTTCACCCAACATTAGGTTATTTTTATTAACGCCGGCTTTGCGCAAATCACGGCTATACAACTCTAAATCAAAACCAAGCATAATTGGTAAAGAGATTGCCTACACTTTATCCACAGGAGAAAAATTAGGTCAAACAAGCTCATATCCCAACGGATGTTTCCTGAAACATCGACTTTCTTGGTTATTTTTGTAACATAGCTCAAACAGCAATTGATGTTTCTTTGACCCTTGCTTGACCTCTTAAAATTTCTGCCTTTACTTTACTATTTTAAAGTTTTTGATACTTATATTTTGAGAGTGTTTGGTCGCAATCGCAAATGGAGGGAGGCTACTCGGCTCAAAATTTATTTTAAAGCGAATTTCTTTGCATACTTTTCCTTTTATAACAAAATTTCCCGCTCTACCTGATTTCATTACCTTGGGGTCACTCTTTACCCCTTCCCTATCTCTTTTTTTCGCCACTTAAAATGTTTGAATTTTTATCTAATATGTTGTTATTATAAGCAATCTTTTGGTTACAAATGACATCATTTTATTACCACATCATAGCATAGCATTATTCCTTATCAAACATAAAACTGCGATGGTTCCTTCGAAGTCATTTGTACTTCTGGAATGATGAATGACACAACTGAATAGAGCAGTGTTTCCCAACCTTTTTTGGTCGCGGACTATTTTCACACCAGGGAAAATCTTTGCGGACTCAACCTGCGGTAACTTTAAAACCGAACTCTGTGTGAAGGAGCAATAAAATCAAAGACAACAGAATTTTAACGAAGTCCGTTTACAATCCATATTTACAAAATTTAATCGAAACCATAGCGAGGTGCTCAGTCATTGAGACATCGAGAACTGCTCGCTCTGACAAACTCGAAAGATATTATGAGATCACTGGCTACAATTCGCTGACGAAAATCATAGGAAGGAATTTACAACTAAGATTTTCAAATAAATTCATTTTGATTTTTGTCCTTATCGATCGTCTTCGTAAAATTAAAAAATTAACAATATCTTTATGACTGGTTCCTGAATTTGCTGTCATTTTCTGTCTGTATCGAGTCTATGTCTTTTTTGCCTCGAAACAAATCCTCCGAAATGTTGTTACTGCGTATCCATTGAAATCTGATAGAACTCATCTAATGGTATTGTATATTCAAATTATTATATCCGCTCGGAAAATTTTGAAATGTTACATCTTTGTTATTTGTATTGGTGAATCGAATTTTACCAAATGGCCCACTGAAAAGATGTGAAATTCATGCGATATTGGCGCACAATAAGATCATTTAAAAATGTGCCAATGGTGTTACAGGAAACAAATAGATAAAAAACACAAATATGACACTCAATCTTAACGGAAGCGAAAAGTACGTGTCAACTCGTGTTTTTGTCAGAAATCTGCGAGTCCGTTGTGCAATTTAATCGTTTGATTCAGCGCGATTGACATGCTGTGTCCAAGTCACGTGTTACCAGGTATTCCAATAGTTTGCTGTTCGAGTAATTTTTCGAGTAATTATTGACTCGATTAATTTTATGTGAATAAACTTGAATTTTATGTTTTATGTAAATACTAACGTGAATCGTAACTTGGCAGGTACTTAAGTCTGGTAAAAACGTTTTCGCCCCGCAATGAATTTTGCGACACTGAAAAGGTTAGTGACCTATATTAAATATACTACTACATAACTTTCTAATTTGGTCGTTGCGGACTCATTCGAACGTTCTGCGGACTCATTTGAGACCGCGGACTCGGAAAACACTGGAATAGAGGTACCAGAGCAGGGGTCTCCAACTCAAAATATGTAATGGGCCACTTTTTGAACTTTATTGACGACGCGGGCAACAAACCAACAAACAGCTACAAAATGGATACACATAAAATAACAAAAGAAATTTGAATGTACTGTGTTGAAATTACACTTGAATCTTACACCAAACAAAACATGAAACATATTCATATACGTGTGCTGGATATTTAGCGCCGTTTTGTATAGCGGCGAGAAACTGAAGTTTGGCATTATTTTGAGTTAGTTTGCTAGTCTAAGGCAGCATGCAAATGCTCGTTCGTTGGTCGTGTGCGGAACGCTGAATTTTTACCTTTCAATGTTGAAAAAAAGAACTGGTCGCAAATATAAGTACTGCCAAACATCGCAAGTAGTGTAGCCTACAATTAACTTTGGGAACTATTCTTCGGACACATACCGGTAAAACTCTGGAACATTGACTTCTGAATCCTTCTCCTTCACCATTGTTGCATTGGGGGGAGGGGGTGTTTCACTTTTTACAGTTTGTCGGACTGGACTCTTGATGTTAAATAACACGATATAACCTACTCATAGTAAAGCCCACTCATCTCGACCATGACGCAGCCGCGTGTTGGAGACCACTGTACTAGAGATACTGCTGTATACTATAACATGTGAAATAAAGGGCATTTGCACAAATTATATATATAAGTCAATATTAGTAAAGAATGATCACAATACACATACATGATTTTGTTAGAAAGAAAAAAAAATATGTGTCACCTGTGTCGCCTGAGGTGTTAAAAAAATTTAATTATTCAAGGGACGTATATTTTCCGAGAAATTCATTTTTTAGTTCATTTTTTAGTTCTTCATTATTACTAAATCACAAACAATGCTTTACTTCTTTCCAAGTTAAAAAAAAAATTCAATAGAATCAGATTCGGAAATATTCTAATCGGAACGTTCTGATTCGAAATTCGATTCGAATACACCCCTAGTCATGAGCACTAAAATCCACCGGAAATGGATCACGGGCCATGAAAGGTTGGGAACCACTAGTGTAAGCCATTACTTCAAATGCTAAATATACTCATGGTTAAGAAGAAATAATGAAATTTGAAGTATTAATTTTCAAAACAATTCTTTGAAATTGCTTTGACGACATACCTTTCATGAGTAAATCTGAGCGCCAGCATGCTCTATGTTATATTGGACTCAAACTATTGAATGAATTCTTTCCCATTTGAAAACATTGAAATCCAAAAATATCATTACAGGAAGAGACTGGACAATAAATTCGGAAGTCTTGCAGTTAAGTCAATATTGATTATTTTGACCAGGACCTTGAGATTATCGGTAGAAAGAGTTGTCGCAAGAGTGGAGGTCATATCTAAAGGTCGAATAGAAAGAATGCACTTCTTTCTTCAAATAAGAGGTGTGATATATTGACTAACAATTTGTTGCAACACCAATTTATTGACCTTATGTAACTAAATTAAATCGTCTTGTTGATAGTATTGCCCTTGTCGTCTGCCTAACTAATGAATTTATAAAATCTCTCCCAATTTTGAATAAGCATAATCACTTGTCCAATGCTCGCAGCACGCTGTCTTTAGAGATTTCACAGTTTGCATGCATAACCTTGAATTTCACATTGTTGCGCCACAATCACAACAACGCAACATCAGAGAAAATCTACGTTTCAATCGGCATCTAGTTTCAATGTGCACGCATTTTCCTATGGTGGTAATAAAGGATATTAAAAAAAGATTATCACACAAAAACTCGACTGCCATTCAACTACCCCTGGATCTTCTCTGCACTGATGATCATTACATTTGTCTTATTTGTGCAAGTTAACGGGAAATTTGTAAAAGGGCGTCCAATGGGCAAAGCGTATATGTTTGCGCTCCTGATTCTTTAATAAGTTGTATTTATTTTGTTTTTATCAATCATTTTATCGTCTACTATGCTGAATATGGAGTCGAAATAAACTTATACTTATTCATATACATTGTGTCCACTGTCCAAAAACCATAGGCTTTTTCGTGTCCAATTACCATAGGTTTCTTTCGTGTCCAATAACCATAGGTTTCTTTCGAGTCCAATGCAGCAAATTTTGGACCCAATACTGCCCACATCAAGTGCAGTTTTAAGTATTCTGTGGCGTCTGCAGCTGCCGCAAAACCATGGCGGTATTTCCATACCATGGCCGCTACGGCCAAACCTATGGCGACTGACTTTTTAGCTGCCACAAACCAATGTCGAGCTGCCGTTAGCGCGGCAGCAAATTGAAAACCAATGGCAGGTAAAATTTTGCTGCCGTAACCGCGGCAGGTGGGCCGTAAAGATAGGGTTGTCTCTTATGGTGACAAATATTGGATAAGTTGTAACGTTTTTCTTATGGGTACAGTTTTGATGGATTTGGGGTTAGGGTTGGGGTTTAAGTAGATATAATTCCACATGATCAATTAAAATCTGGTACATTCATTTGTGAATATACCGTTAATCAGTGGCGGCGCGTCAATAGGGCCAACCGGGGCAATGCCCCGGTTGTTTTTTCGGTATAATAAAAAATATTCGAAAAATACCTCAATATCGGTTGCACAGACTGTCTACACTAGCCATATTCTCCCGACATGGTTCATTTTTCGCTCGCAAAGCCTTCGCCGAACGTCGACGGGACGACGCCGATTTTGCCCCGGTTGCTCATTGTATATCGTATTCTCTCTTTTATCTTCCACTCGCCGCGTTTGTCTCGTTTGTTTTCTGTTTCTTTTACTGAATCATCAGGGCCGATCGGGGCTAGCCCCAAAATTATGACGACACAATGCCGACGTTTCTTACAACAACGTGTTGACATATTCACGCATTCCTTCTCGTTCGTTGGTTGCTTGAAGAGTTGATAGTTTCCTCGCCTTCGTTTTTGTCGCTTGTTTCGCTATTTGAATCAGTTAGAGACCTTTAGTCAAAATTGAAGTCAAAATTGATAGCTCAAACTTATGACGGCGCGGCAGTCATGAGTGGGTCGAAACATGGTGTTCAAATTTATATAAAAGAAGATTTTCCTCATGCGCATTTTTTACATTGTTATGCACACCAATTTAACCTCGTTATTAAAAATATGTGTCTTGATACCCCTCTCGTCCGTATATTTTTTGCAACAAATGTTTCGGGGTTTTCTTCATTTTTTTCCGTTTCGCCGAAGCGCTCTGACCTCCTTCGCCAGATATGTAGCCGCCGTCTCCCAGCTTGTGCACCAACACGTTGGAACTTCCAATCACGCATGGTGCAGGGCGTGTCCGAAATTAGGTCTGAGCTCATTGAGTGTTTCAATGGCATTCAGAGCTCTCCGGTTTGGGACGAACGCTCTGTGAGGGAGGCGGCAGGTCTAAAGCTTCTGCTAGAAGATGGTGAGTTTTCATTTTTTCTCGCTTTTTCTCCACAATATTCTATCACGTGGATGTATTATACGGCGCATTGCAGTCAAGGCTAATGGATAGAGCGTCTGTGCAGTCGTGTATTTCAGACTTCTGCAATGCTGTATCTCGTATCCGGGAAACAATAAAATACGACGACACATGGAGTGCTTCTTTACGCCGCGGGCAAACAACGCAGCGTTTGATTTTGTCTGCAAAGGAATGCTGTGACATTCTGGTGAATCAAATAGGCGATCGTCTGCGCACTGAACACCTTGCCGCGTTCTCTTTGATGAACCCCAAAAATTTTTCAAAATTTGCAGGTCAATTTCCCATCCATTTGTTGGCTACTGTCTCCAAATTTTACCCCATGATAAACGTGGGTAAATTGGAAAATGAATTGCGATGTATATACACCAATCAAACTTTTTTGAACATCACATCAAATTGCGCGCTCTATGGGTTCCTCATAGATAACACTCTAGTAACTACCTTTGCGGCGTCTGCAAAATTTCTGGACATCATTTTGACGACGCCTATTTCTTCCGCCGACGCAAAGCGAACATTCAGCACGCTGAAGCGTATTAAAACGTATCTCAGAAACACAATGAAGCAAGATAGATTAAATTCCTTGGCTGTTTTATCCATTCACAGAGAAGTTATATCTGGGATGCATGACTTTAATCAGCGCGTTATTGAGCATTTTGCTTCCAAGAAACCGCGGCGTGTTGCATATATGTTCAAGCAGTAGAAGTCTAGTAGCATATATATTTATGAGTGAGCGACGCATGTCCTTATCTTTGCATTAACTTTCCTTTCTTCATAGTAACGTTTTAAACCTTATTTTAGGTTTTGTCTGCTTTCCCGAAGTTTCTGTTAATATGTCATTGTATTTATCTGGGTAAATATATCCTTTCCTTTTGAAAGAGGTTTCAAAATAAACTATGTCTATATTTATTAATCCCTTGACTTGGACCGGTTTTAAAGACAATTTCTTATCGTTAAAAATTGTCGCTTTTGCCGATTGGTGCCGATTGCCTAAGATTCTTGAAAAAATAATGTATAGTAGAATGTCAAACTACTTTGAAACCAACAATGTTTTCCACTCGCATCAATTCGGTTTCTACAAGCAACACTCCACTGCTATGGCTGCTAATGTTTTGGTACACAAACTAACCAAGGCCTTTGAAGGCAAACAACATGCAATTTGAATATTCCTTGATATTTCAAAAGCTTTTGACACCATTGACCATTCCATCCTTTTAAGTAAGCTCTATCACTATGGAATTAGAGGCGTCCCATTCAATTGGATCAGGAGCTACCTGCAAGACAGAAAACAAATTGTGCAATATGACAATTCATTCTCTACAAATATTTGTGTCATGAAGCCCGGAGTTCCTCAAGGATCTTTACTTGGTCCATTATCTTTTCTAGCCTACATTAATGATATGTCCAGGTGTCTGAAATCCTCTGAGTCAATCATATTTGCTGATGACACTGACTTGATTCTTCATGGGGAAAACCTTTAAGATCTGTTCACAGTTGCAAACTACGAACTAGCCAACATTCATAGCTGGATGTTAGTTAATAAATTATCTCTTAATGCTAACATGACTAAATTTGTATTATTCCATCCAAGCAAGCATAAAAGTGTGAGTTGTACAAAACCACTGCTGCTCAATGGCAATGAAATTGAAAGAGTGAAAGAAATAAAATTTCTAGGAGTTATCTTCGATGAAAATCTGTCTTGGAAATCACACATACTGCATGTTATTGGTAAAACAAAAAGAAACTTGGCAGTTGCTGCCAAAGTATTCCAGTGTGTTAATCAATCAGCTTTACTAGCAATGTTCCAATCATTACTACTCAGCTATATCCGATATTGTTGCTCAGTCTGGCTCCATGGTAATAAAACACTTGTCTCAAAATTGCAAAGTATTTATAATAATTTTTTAAGAATTCTTTTTAGGAAAGGTAAACGTGAAAGTGTAAACCATTTCTATAAAAAGCTAAATATACTCAAAGTTGAAGATTTAATGAAATTTGAAGTATTATCATTAGTCCATGATTTCCATAACAATTCCTTGCCAAACTGCTTCGACGACATACTAACTAAAATTACTTCCAATCGAAGAAGTAGTTCCAACCTGTTCATACCTTTTATGAGTACATCTGTGAGCCAGCATGCCTTATGTTATACTGGGCCCAAGCTGTGGAATTCTCTCCCCTTGAATTTGAAGACATTGAAATCCAAAAAATCTTTTCAGAAAAAAGTCAAGTCCTACTTGGTATCAAAATATTAAAATTTATTATTAGAATCACACTGTTATATATTTTTCGTATGTAATTAGCTACAACTTCAAAAGAAAGACCATGACATAAGTTGAGCTCTCTTCATCTGTTTTGCATTCTAGTTGGCATGTTCTATAGCATAAGATTTTCCTTAATATGGCTGTTCACATTCTGATATCTGCGTGCGCATGTTTCCTTTTCATTCAATGTTGGGTTTCTGATATTCCACATGCGTGAACTTTGTTTTCTATTTGGGTGGTGTGATTCTTTGTGAGGGTTGTAGACAGTAGAATTAAACTCCTGTACCTAATATTGTAATTAGGTGACCAGTCGAGGTATATTTGGATTCTCCCCTATTGTTATTGTTTCTGAGATTACTAATTAATTTTGAACAAGCAGTTGAGCTCTCTCCATCTGTTTTGCATTCTAGTTGGCCATTTATTTTGTTCTAGATTTTCCTTAATATGGCTGTTCACATTCTGATATCTGCATGCGCATGTTTCCTTTCTTTTCAATGTTGGGTTTCTGATATTCCACATGCGTGAACTTTGTTTTCTGTTTGGGTGGTGTGATTCTTTGTGAGGGTTGTAGACGGTAAAATTTAACTCCTGTACGTCGAGGTATATTTGGATTCTCCCCTACATTTTAACTTGCTGTAGTACTATATGCTGCGTCCTGCGTGTGTACAAAATTTTTATCCTTGGTCGAATTTATGCTGTGTATAGCATGCAAATGTGTAAGGGTTAGTGTGATTAAAGGAATCTCGCTCGAAATTGTCAACTCTTACAAATATTTAGGGCTCATTATTGACAACAAATTAAAGTGGAACACCCACACTGTTGAAATACATAGGAAACTTTCAAGATCAGTAGGTATTCTAGGAAAGCTCAGGCATTATATACATGACGCAACCCTTCGAACCGTATACTTTGCCCTTTTCCAACCATATATACAATATGCTGTAGCTGCTTGGGGGGCTGCCTCCCAAACAAATTTGCATAAATTAAAAGTTCTTCAAAATAGAGCTGTTAGAACTCTCGCTAGAGCTCCTTTTCGTTCCAACCTAAACATCCTATACCCTAAGACCAGGGTGCTAAAATTGTCAGACATCTACAAATTAGAGGTCTCCAAGATTATGCACCAATACCACAACAATAATCTACCCGCAGCTTTTGACAATTATTTTCTAAGTCTTAGTAATGTACATGAGCACAATACCCGCTCCTCGACTAAGTCTAATCTTTTTGTACCACGTTTTTCCCTAGGCTTAACACAAAATTCCCTAAAATACAAAGGTGTACTAATTTGGAACAGTATTCCCCTCAGTCTACGTGACTCCACTTATGACATCTTTAAATTTAAATTTAAAAAATTCATGCTCTCTTCTTACCTGTCACCTGCCAGCACCTAGAGTTGATGTGCTGTCAGCTTTCCTCTTTGTCATTGCCAGGATTGCTTGATCTGATCCACAGCCTCTCGAATAGATTGACTTGATACTTTTAATAATCAATTTTCTGCACTGTGGAAGAAACAATCATGTTTGTTTTTATTAGATTCTTGTTATTACTTCATATATTCCACAGTGGAATAAATTTTCATGCTTATTTTTCTATGTCACACTTTTGTCGTACTTTATATATTGCCCAGTGGAATGAATATTCACTCTTTTGTTGTTGCCTACTTTATATACTGCACAGTGAAATAAATTTTCATGCTTATTCTTGTTGAATTCGTTCTGCACCTTTGATACTGCACAGTGGAATGGATATTCATGGTTATTTCTGTCTATTTCTTAATTTACTTCATATATTGTACAGTGAAATGAATCTCCATGCTTACTTTTTTTGAATTCTACAAGGACTGTTTAATTTTATGCAGAGAAATGAATAGTCATGTCTTATATTTATTATACTTTTTATTTTGCACATGAGTTTGTTTCTATTCTTCCTGTAATCCACAGATATCTGTGGAAGTGCAGTCACACTCGAGGGTTCATGTTTTGAATTAACCAATATCTTTTTTTGCATTTGTTACCTGCAGTCAAACATAAGTGCTCTCACTTTTGTTGAAATTATACCACAATAGCCATGTGGTACATGATCTAAAATTATAAGTTATATTTCAGATCTCTTATTGCATTGTAATTGCCTTCAGTAGCCTATTTTAATAATATCTGTGCAGTCTGTTTGTGGATTTCTGCTAGATCTAACTTATGTTTGGTTCAACGATAATCTAGTATTTACCAGAATTTTGTTTACCTTTTTAAGTTGATCTCTTTTTCTGTTCATGTATGAATTTGCCACCAGCACTCAGTCATCAGGCGGCTCAGGCCACTGTAGAATTCCATGAGTACGGTACCGTATAGATTTAAAAACCCCTTTCGGAACCTGATTCCAATAATATTGTTTGTTATTAATGTCTCCCGAATGAGGTACTACCCCCAAAACAATGGCCCTTACTGCAGCTGACAGGCGAGGTTTCTTAGCCCGTTTATCCATAGTTACCTCATAATGCTATGGTTTATCACTCTGATATCTAATAAAACGCGGTTGACATGGTTACCCCGCCTGTTGTGACTGGAGTCGCTTGCTTCCTTCGTTATGAACGAGACTCGGATATTCGGGTCGCCTGAATATATTCTATTTCCTTATTCTCTTAGTATTTAATGTTCGTATTTTTATTCCTTTATAAAATTTGATGTTAGACTTCCTTGTAGGTGACGCTGCTCGATAACCATTACTGGTTTATCGCGTCTTCCTTCACACTAAAATGCATTTTTTTTCTTTTTTTACTTAATCCTATTCGTATAATGTGTATTTTCGGCATGTGTAAAAATAAACTACTGATACTGATGTTAATGACTAAGATAATGGCATACATGTGTGTGGTTTGACCGACATCGAAAGGTTTTTGCATGGTTTGTGAACAATTTCTCTTGTGTCCCAACCACAATCTCTTCTTTCTCAGGTCTTTCAACTAGCAGTCTAATGATATTTAAAAAATATTAATCACTATTTACACAATTCAACAACTTCCACTCAAAGGTGTAGGGTAGTTTTCTATTGATTCCTTATTTGCAATCATTGAATATTGTACTCGCAGATATATTTTTCGTTTTTCAGGACGTCATGATGATCAATTTAAATGCTATCTATGTCAACATGAAAGGTGTATACATCAACAAAACTTGCAGACTGATGAATCATCCGTGATGAATTTGAACTGACCGCAGTGATCAACAACCTCAATTGAAGTTACTTGCCTATAATCCATGACCCTAGAAACCTTACTTGAACCTTAAACACCATATATATTCCCCTAACCAGTTTTCCTACCTCTGTATCATACCTCCCTAATTAATTTTAATTATGATTACCGGTACTGTTATTGATTAATAGTATTTAAAATAATTTGGACGTTATTTGGCTTGTTGTGGCTTCTATTTGATGAGTGAAGCAGGTCTAGCCCACCTCTTCATACATCCTTCTTGGCAATTCTGATTGGGCAATTTGGCATCAGGTGACTCCAATTATAATCAGCTTGACGATATCTTTTGAGGAATACTTACCGGACGAGAGGCCGTGGTTCGCCATATGGATAAGCCGTCTTATCGGCTTTCCTCTCCCCCGGGATAAATATGTAAATCCTATCCTACTTTTTTATCCACAATACATTACTCTTGTTGACTAATTTGGTATCCAATTTTGCAATCCTCATAAAATTATTAATTTGGTGTGGCAAAAGAATTTATTCATTTTTTTTTTTATTTGTTTGTATATTTTCCTTCCTTTTTACTTTTAAGTCTCGCTTTTTTCGCTTCCGACAGTATCATGTCTCGATGATTGTGTGTGTGCGTGCGTGCCTTAATTAGTTTTTTTTTACTTTTGGGTGAGCGAACACGTACTACTTCTTTTATCAATTCAATACCTTTCTATCTAAAATCTGTACGTTTCAAACCTTACTCTAGGTTTTGTTCGCTTTCCCGATTCTATAATCAGTTACTTTTGTTTTTATCTATTTTTTTATCGTCTATTGCTGATTATGGAGTCGAAATAAACTTATACTTATACTTGGTTGTTACCGATGGAATGGTTTTTATACTCATAAAATGATGCGAGAACTTACAGAGCTCATCCTGTCCCCGTAGATGGGGGTGACTTGATCCCGCAGTAGCTTGCCCCGGTTGTCAAAATGACCACGCGCCGCCACTGCCGTTAATACTGATTACTGAATATTGAATAGCGCTATAAAACCATGGCAAGAGCTGCGCGGTTCGTTCGTGGCAGGAGCTGCCATGAAGTGGTAAGAACTGCGCCTCGCCCACATGCGTCGCCGATAAAACTTCTAAGTTTTGTTTACGACGTACTTTGCTAGAGACAAAAGTACAAAGAGATTTAGATCGCCTGTCCAGTTTTCCTAAACCTGCAGACCTGGCTGAATTTAGTACCGGTACCGGTACGGAAGTTTATTTATTTTATTTCACATATCATTCGTCACTATATTGATCATTGATTACCTGTGCGATAATGTGATAATATCCTGTTCTGCCGTCGGTTCAAAGTTTTGACTAATTTAGTTCAATATCCAACTTATATCAGTATACCTAATTTGTTCTGTATTGCAGTAGTCTAAAAACTTTGGTTTTTTAATTTACAGAGAAAATTTTCAGCTTGGAATCATCTTAATTTCTTGGCAGCTTCGCTTGTTATGTCTCTAACTCATTTGCAAGCAAACTATATTCAGTGGATACCAGTCCATGAACCCTGTGAGCAAACGTAAGCCTTGGTTCTTAAGCCATGACCACATCAACCATTCAGATAAGAATGTAAGTATTTACAGATTTAGGTAATTTTTACAATTACATGAATTACCTCATACCTGGCAAAATATACGGATGGTTGTCCAAAAAACCGTAGTCAAACACTTGCAATCGAAAGATGATCCACCAACAACAAAAAAACGAGAGAGAGAGAGTATGCTTTTGTTTTTTTGGTTTTGGGTGATTGTTCTCATGGTTTGGACGATCATTCATATATTTTTGGATGCCATAGTTAGGTGAGGATTAGAATAACTCATGCAAAAATTGTTGAGACAATTCCACTAGAAGTACTTGTGATACAATACTTTTCACAAACACTTTTATTTCAATCTTGAGTCTATAACACAGCTCAAAAAATGAACAATACAAATGACAGCAGTATCGGGTAAACAAACAAAACCTGGCGAACTACACATTTCATAAGATCAATAACCAAAATTTTTGTGCCTGCAAATACTAGAAAGTACATGTTAAATAAAGGTGCGGCTCGCGATTCCATTTAGTTATTTGTATTTGGCCCTCCTGTATTAAAGGTTGCACACCCCTGCAGCAGTGGATAGAAGCCCGTAAATTCCATAGCGTGAGACAGATCAACCGAATCGAATCAAACACTGAGTAGAGCTCTACGCACAACTATATATCATAGTATATATCATACTGAAATGTATTACAACACTATCATTTCGGCTCTCTATGTTTATAATTGCCATTATTTTAGGTACTAGATGTCCAAGAACTTCTTTATAAAAAAGAAGAAGAATTAAATAAAACCAGAGCAACTTTAGATGGCATTAGAGAGGAAAGAGATCATTTAAGAAGAAAGGTAACGAAGTTTGAAACTATATATAAACTAGGGCAGATTGGCAAATGCATCATAGGATAGGATTCACATATTTATATAGGGGGAGAAGAAAGCCGATAAGACAGCTCAATCATATGCCGAACCACGGCCTCTCATCCGGTTACCAGTCCAAGCAAGTGCAGTTTTAAGTATCATGTGGCGTCTGCAGCTGCCGCAAAACCATGGCGGTATTTCCCTACCATGGCCGCTACAGCCAAACCTATGGCGACTGACATTTTAGCTGCCACAAACCAATGTCGAGCTGCCGTCACCGCGGCAGCAAATTGAAAACCAATGGCAGGTAAAATTTTGCTGCCGTAAACGCGGCAGGTAGGCCGTAAAGACAGGGCTGTCCCTTATGGTGACAAATATTGGGTAAATCGGAACGTTTTTCTTATGGATACAGTTTTGATGGATTTGGGGTTAGGGTTTAAGTACATATAATTCCACATTAATTTGTGAATATACCGCTAATACCGATTACTGAATACTGAATAGCGCTATTTAACCATGGCAAGAGCTGCCGCGGTTTGTTCGTGGCAGGAGCTGCCATGAAGTGGTAAGAACTGCGCCTCAGTCCAAGTCTGGTATGGGATTAGTTAGCCAGTTATTTGTTTTTGAAAGCATAGACTTGATGGCGGAAGCCGTAACCGACCAGCGGTTATGTGAACCACCCTAAGGTGGCGAGAAGTCCAGCAATACGCATATAACCATCCCCGCATGGGATTCGACCTACGAACTTGGAAAAGTATAATTGAAATATAGGCTAGTTGGTAGTCTAGTTGGTAGTCATAAATATGACATTTATTCTAAAATGCTACTTCATTGTTATTTTTTATCACTGCCAGTTGAACACAATTTTTATATGGATATAAGATTTGTTCTTGTGAATTTGTATAAAATATTGATTAAATTATCTCCATATCGCCGGATGAGAACAGAAGGGGCCTAAGTTACATTTTTGGAAAATTGACTTTTTTCAATATTTTGGGGTTTTGAGCCATGCTCTACAAGGTGGTGGTCTTGAAATCCTGAATTTCTCAATAATAAATATTTTAGCTGGACTTGGCCTAAAATATTTCAGAACAGAATGGGCCTAAGTCCAGCTAAAATTTTTATTATTGAGAAATTCAGGATTTCAAGACCACCACCTTGTAGAGCATGGCTCAAAACCCCAAAATATTGAAAAAAGATAGTCCTAAGTTCCAATATGATGGGCATGAACATCAGAAATGAAATGTCGAAATTTACATCCCTAAAAATTTGTTCAGTGCAACTTAGGCCTAAGTCACCTTGTTTTACCTTGCATCCCATACAAAAAATTTCAGAAGTTGTTGAGAACAGAATGGGCCAAAGTTTCTTATGAGGGTAAAAAAGCAGGAAGGAATTGAAGCTGAAGTGCCAAAAAATATTGATTACAAAGATATTCTCATCCACATTAAAATAACCAGAGCTCAGGACTTTACTAAGTGTGAATATCTAGAAATTCGAAAATAAAAAAATTCCAAATTGTTTTTTGCGTTTTTCTCAAAACTCAAAATTGTGACTTAGGCCTGTTCTGTTCTCATCCGGCGATATTGCTTATAGGTGCACAATCTTCTCAATGAGTTAAACCAACTAAAAGGTACAAAGAGAGATGATGGCAGGAATAATGGACAAGGAACAGCAAGTAAGAAAATGTTAACTTACGGTAACTATGTTAGCATCACAGGTTACAGATCTTGGGTTCAAATCTTTCTATTTTTAGGTCCTTCTGGTATTGCTGTATCGAAAAAAGCTAAACGTGTCAAGTTGAAGAAAACACCAGTCAAAAATTCCAATGTTACTGAGGATATAGTAGGAAAGTTTCATGGAAAAGACTTAGATTCTGAAAAAGTAGGTTGAATACTTTGTTTGTATTCATAGAAAACTCATCTTTGTGACTATTTACAAAGTAACTAACTGACACACTATGCTCAACCATAACTGTACTGATTGACACAAACCCTGGAGCTCTGTAATTGGTATGCTGACTTTAGCTGTACTGGTGTCATATATCGTGTTCATCACCTCACCTAAAGTGCAATCAATTGGCTAAGCAATGTTGAGTCAGGATATTGCATCCTTTCACGAAAAAATAGCTTTTTGTTTATCATCATAGAATAGAGGTAACTAATAGCCTTGATTGGTTTGAAAAAGTGTCATATGAAAAATCTCCGTACAACTAAATATCTGTATGTCTATGGCAGGATGTGCAACCTTAAATACAAGAGGGCCAGATTTAAATAAGTGGGTGAAACTGTGGGCCGCACCTTCATTTAACATAAACTTTCTCGTAGTTGCAGGCGCAAAAATTTTGGTTATTGATCTTATGACATGCATTGTTCGCTTCGCACAAGCTATTTGTTAGGGCATTGTAACACCATAGTCCATAGGCATAGATAATAAATTGGATTCGGGTGTATATCTTGTCTAAAAGTTACAAACATATCTATCTAGTTATCATCACGATTCACAGAACAACTAGTTCAAGATTTTCGAACAAGTTCAAATATTCAAGAAATATTAAACGATTCAACAAATCCATCAATACAGAGCAAGTTTGAAATTGAATTAAAACGACTGAGTTGGTGAGTTGATTTTATGCTGATATAATAAAATTGTTATATACAAGGATACCTCCCTCGGTAGTCGAACATAATTCGTTCAGAATATCACTAGGTGGCACGCTTGGGTGTTTGAGTACCGCAGTGTTTTTTAGACGAATCTTTTATTCTACTACCAAATTGTTCGAGTATCGAGTTGTTCGTCAACTGAGGTATCACTGTACTACTTTGTGCTATGTAATATTCGAATTTGATATGGTGAAAAACTTTGTTAGAGAAAATTTGCTTGTCTTGTAAGATTTATTATCCTTATTGTTAATAAAACCGTCTTTATCTATAGTAGTTTGAGTAGTATTTGTCTGAGTGAAACGAATCTTTAAACGTGAATATAATGGACTGAAAAATATTTGTACAAAACGAATAAATGTGAAAAATAGACTAAAAGCAATTGATTGGTGTCATACATTTGTAAACTTATTTATTTTTTCTTTCTCTTATTGCTAAATGGATAGTTGATTAGATTTTTTTAATTTTATTCCTTATTTTCTATTGTATTTCAAAATTTCCAGTTGCAATGATCATCTAAAATCGGAGAATAATTTACTTCGTTTGACTCTTCAAGAAAGTAAAAATAAAACAGAGCAACTTCAAATGCTATTATCAAAATTTGAATCCAACAACACTGTTCAAAAGATGACACTATTTTATAGGTAAATATAGGAGCTGTTCAAGTTTTTGATCTTCAATAAAATTTACCTTTTTCAACAACATTTTTTCTTAAGATTGACAAATACGTAATGATTGCCCAAATGGTAAGGTGATACTTTGACCCACCATCAGGGTGATGGAACCTGTATCAAAATTCATTGAGTGTTTAGTTTGCTTTGAATTATATAGATGAGAGGGGTAAGCTTAGTTGTATTACATTGATTTAACTGCGTTGACTTTGTAGGTTACACATATCATGTTTCCAATTCCCCCTACTTTACCCAGGGTGTGATAAATTAAAGGAAGACCAATTTTTAAGTATGTGATTTTTGGTATTTAATCTTAGAATATACCTTATTTTATTTCTTTTTGTATGGAAGTAGATTATACAAATGATTATTTTTATATTTCCAGTGAACTAACATCAGAGGCCTATCTTGCACTTATTTCTTGTTTGGAAAAGGTTGTCCTTGAACAAGAGTTTCTTGAAGGTAGGGTTTGAAATTCATGTATATTTCATACTTACTTTCTAAACATGCCTCAGTGGCCTGTTTTTCGGTGTCTGATAATATTGACAAGCACCTGCATTGAAAGCTTTATATTTGGTGGAAATAGAGGACAGTTTTGTAGTGCTGGTAGATCTACTAGGATCCTGATGGATCGCAAATGTCTGGTGGACGGTACTAGTTAAATTTGTTTGTAACCAAGGTCGAAGACCTCAAGTTTAATTCCCATGCCCACCGCTTCACCTGGAAGCAATAATTTAGGAAGAAAAAGGTTGAACCGGAAAGATTTTTTCATAAATATCAGGCCCTACTTATAAAGAGTCTTGTTTGAAGTGAATATGTGAAATCATCTATTGAAAATATCAAATTCTTACGGCTATCTCATGGCTTTTAGCAGATAACTGCAGTGTGACAATATAATTCTTCTTTTCCAGATACTTTTCATCACATCAAACACACTCATAAATATAGGTTAAGAAGAACTTTAAACGGCCTTCAACATTCTTTAAATGATGATTTCAGTCCATCAGATGTTTCAAGTCATCTTCCTGATTTTTTAGACCAAATCATGGAAAGGTACAATTTTTTTTTATGATTTGATCAGGGGTTGGATAAATATAAAAAATTATTGAATCTGTATTTTGATATTCTAATTTACTTTTCTGTTATTTATGTCAGCTGTTCATTATATGAAGTTACTGCATCTGATTTTCTAACAATGATGGAACTCTGTAAAGAAGTAGAAAAGAAGAAACAGGTCAGACGAATAAATACTTTGAAAATGCAACACCATTTTTTAGTTTTTAATCATAGAATGTAATATGTTTCCTTAGAAAATTACTGTGGGTTGTGCTAGTCATGCTTTTCTTTACTGCTCCTTTCATTCAAGTTTATCTGTATGACAGTGACATGAAAGCACTAATTGAGTATTTGTTCTAAAATTTAAAGTTTTGATAGTCATCATTATGAAATCCGATTTGAATTATTCATGAATCTATATTAAAATGTCAGATGTATGGTGGCCCATCGTTGTCACATGTGAAATTAAAAAAAAATCCAAACAAAATAAAAAAATTAAAAAATTAAATTTGCAAAAAAAAAGATTAGATAGGCAAACGGCCCATTGTTGTCAACCTTTTTCATTTTCATATTTTTCATTCCATTTTTATTTCATTTTCGTTTTTTCAATTTTTGCAAATTTTATTTATTTTTTTATTCATCAATTTTTTTTTTTAAAAATTTTTGTTTCATGTGTGACATCGGTGGGCCACCATACAGATGGAAAAATTTTTCTCAATATAATTCATGAATCACAACAACATTGTTTTTTGTTTATTTCTACCCAGGCAGTGAAACGTGCGATTGTGGATCTTGATTCCTTCTCTATTGGAACCCTACAATCTCCATCTTATTCCAACAAATCGGATAAAGTTGTCTCTGAATTTGATCTTGAAAACGCAGTCTTGTTGCATGAATTAACAAGTGTAAAGGTTCGATTATTTACAAGAGTGTTTTAGCCTAACGATAACGATCCTTTTGGAAACTTTGTGGTGGCCCACCTTCTCCTACAAAATTTCAGTTTGAAAATTCGATATTTGATATCCAATACGACCGTAAATTTTCACATGCCAGTTTTCTGAAATTTGAGTTTTGTTCCAGGAAGAGCTTGTCAATCTTAAATGTGAATATCAAAAAGCAAACCAGAGTCTTCATGAATCCAGTTTGGATCTGAAACCAAAATCGATCAAAAGTAGGGTAAGTCGGATTGAAAAAGGTACTCCCGTAGTGTGTGTACCAGGTTCGGGTTAGGCCATAATTCTATTCCTTATTTTCCTTATTTCCTTATTTTAGTTTTATTACGAGTGTCGGGACTGTCTGTGCCAAGTGAATATACCCCCTTTCCAATAGGTTTCAGTCCCTTTACACAACTTGATGTAAAGTAGGCAAACAAAAGGCTAGAAGCATATGCAGGTATGATTGAAAGGGATGGGTACAGCATTCTTTAAAACTATGGCAAGCAAGGAAATCACTCATCCAAACTTCATGGAGCTAATGTGTAAAAATAAAGACGGATGAAGAATGCGGTCAACTCCTTGAGTAGCCTTGTCTTATAACATCCATTTTGTATCAATAGCTCCATTTAAGAAATCATCATTATTGTTTCAGACATCTTCAGCAGCTTCATATAATTGCGTTTGGACTGATTCTGCAAAATCTATGAATGAGGTTTGGAATACATTTTTTGTTTAAATAATTAATCTAATTGAATCATTCCATCAGTTATGGTTCAAGTATTGTAGGAGTAGAAAACCCAATGACAAGATGCACAACAATGCAAATTATGGAGAATATGATGTGTCTGCAAGTTGTTAATAGATCTATTTCCAATGCACAACACATATAGAGGATTTTAATATAAATTTCAATAAATACATTCTATTGAAGAAGAAAAAAACTAAGCTACTTTAGATAACTACTTTAAATAATACAAGTTGCTTAAACCCTTGTTTTAAAATTTTGGTATAAGTTATTCTACCCAAATTTGCTTATTTTTGGAATGATCAAATTTTTTCCAGTTTTTCCATTTCCTACATTCATTACACCCTGAGTGAGTTGTTTGGCATGGGATTTGATACCACCGCCAAACCTTGCAAAACCTGTGAAAAAACAGTGAAAACCCGCACTCACTTGTTTTTTAAAGTTAACTATACTTTTGACAGGCTGAAGCCGATGCTGAAATGAATAAAAAGCCTGCTTTTTTATCTCTGGCTGATCTCAGAATTAGTACTATGGCAGAGTCAGAACTTGGCACAGAGTTATCAGAAGCATTAAAAAGGTATTTGTCATTCCATCTGGTATTGGTTGTGTCCATTTTTGTTGTACACATTTCAACTTATATAACAACCAATTCAAATTATTACAATCGTTGGTGTATTTAATCAATTTTTCTGTAAGGGAGCAACGATTAAAGAAGGAGAATGATAGACTGGCTTTTAGTTTACAGCAAATTCAACAAAACAGTGAAAACAGACATATCAAGTCGTCTCAAGTTATGTCAAGTCTCAAGGATTCATATAGGTATGTATGAAAAATTCCACTATCTTCCCATTCACTGAGTGTCTTTTTAAGAGTGGACTGGGATTTTCACTCAATCATTTTGTTTTGGTGGTGGCCAAGTGGTGTTTGTCTTATTTATGAAAGAGTGGCGTTTTTTTGGTTGGCTGGTACCTTGGTTGAAAAGCATTAATGCTTTGGCGATACTTTAAAATATTTGATTAAACTTTTCTAAAACTATTCCCTTTTTATTCAGTACTTTGTTGGAAAACAGCAAAAAGGAAAAATTAAAACACAGAACCAGAGTACAAGAACTTGAGAAAGTACTTGCAATATCAGATGCAAAGCATTTAATACAGGTGCGTAATGTAAAATAATATATTTCTGAATATCTGATTAGAATTCAAACATCACAAGGTAAAACTAGTTAAACTAGTGGGATAGAATATTTTTACTTCAATTTACTTGCAATTATGATGTTTTATTTCTGCAGTTTGCTGGTAGTTTTCTTATGGTAAAAGCATTTTTTTTTCAGATACAAGAGCTGAAACGGAAAGTTTTATTTTATGAACGAGAAAGAGAAAATACCGTTTTACCTGAAAATGAAACTGCACTTTAGTACTATAATTTTCCATGACCTTCAATGTTTCACCATGACTGCTACATTTCTTATATATAAACAATATATATAGCCATCCATATTATATGAATTTTCATGACAAATTTTTCACATTTTCACATATTACAATACTGCATTTTTTTATAGCAACTGTATGTTTATGTTGATATTTATCTCACATTGTGCAAAATATTTCGAAATATTAAAAAGTTTTAAGCACTTATGTAAATTTCCATGACCTATTTTATCGCATGACTGATTTGACCGTTTTCCTTTTTCATTTTATTATTCTCCCATACGGCTACTTACTACTGAACCTTACTCAAGTGATGTGGTGGCCTCATACTGACTTTCAATTATCCATTTTTTCTATTACCTCTTTCAGTTTTATGTTCCATGTCCAGTTTAATATTACCTTTTATTTTATTCTGAAGTTGTTTTTTACATTTTCTTTTACTGTATCATATTTTAGCGTGATTCTTGTACATCTTAATATAATCAAAAGGTGCATTAGGCAGATATACCGATCTTTCAGAGTAGGGTAATTACTAGTACATATTTTACTTTCACGTTTCCCTTGGTGACGATTAAATAACAACATTAGTTGTTGTTATAGATATTTATCAGTCATTCTTATCTCTGAAACTCCGAATGGTAACGATGACTACGTACTGTGTATTATAATGACTAATCTCATGCTGTAATACTCGGTATCCCATGATGCATCAAATTCATAGCGAACTGTTCTCATGTAGGTTTTTGTGCTGTTTTTTTATCAGCATTGTGTAAATTTTCGGTTGCACTTAGTTCTTGCCTTGCACTGTGTTAAAATAGATTTCAAATAAAGTGTGCTTAATGTTGACAAATTGTGTTGAAATCTTCGCCGATTGCATGTCAACGAGTGCTGTCAGTTTCATCTTCTATAAACACTTTCGGGTGAAATTACATCAGAACACACCAGTCAAGAAATAAGTTAAGAATCTTGTGACATGAACAGCTAAAAGATATACTTTCAAAACTACGCAAAGGGTAAATAGAAAGCGGTAATAGTATCTCGCCTGGTATTAAATCTGACAAAATAGTTGAATGCTGTAAGTTGCGATAATGTCGAGGAAATTATTTTGTAACTAAACTTGCTTGAATCAGGCGCTGGAAGGAATTTACCTGAAATCTTTGTACTTGATTGGTTGATCATATAAATAGTTTACAGTAGTTGCCATGTCACGAGAAATAGCGCTTAGCAGAAATTTCGAATTTTTTTAATGAAATTTGGTTGGAGGACCCTTCGAGCTGCAAATGTATAATTTCATACACATTGAAGTTGTTTAAACACAGGTCATATTTAATATTCGGCAAGTGCCGCCAGATGCACGGAAACAATACATCAGTGTCTGAAGTTTAGGCCCATGCAAGTGTAACAATTGGATATTTAGCTATTGGGACTGATAACTGGAGTAAAGGCCGGGGCTCGTCATATGATTCGGTTCTATCGGACCGTTATTTTATGAAAATATATCACGATACCATCATGTAAGATTTTTTTATCATTTTGCCAATTATTGAAAAGCGCCTTTTTAGTGCGACATCTTATGCTCTGAGTTGAAGCCTTAGAAACACGCGTGTCATCGTTTCGCTGATTTCGCAAGTTTCAATCTCACATGGATAGTTATGAATGATAGGATTGCCTAACTCTTCGCGGTTATAGGGTGGTTCACGTAACCCCTAGTCGTTTACTGTTTTCTTCACCATGTAATATATGTATCGTAGGCAAACAACCACCGTAATTAAATATTATTAATTGATTATTATTATTGATTATTATAATAATTATTTAATTGATTGATTGACTATTAATTTCCCTGTGATGAATTATGTAAATACTAATATGCAGTATTCTAGCAAGTTCAAACAGCCTAATAAAAGTAAACTATGTCTGTTTCAACACAATTGTTTTGCGTAGTTTAAATTCAGCCGTTCCCAATTGATAAATCCATTTTACATTTGGTGTATCCCTATTTACAACAAATAAAATTTTCGCTGCTTACGATGACTGTATTTTATTTTGATTTACGAAACAATAAATCTCTCTCTCTTATTATTGAATTAATATTTTTTGTTTCTGTTGCTTCAAATGTTTCATAGTGTTGACATTATTTGTGAAAGAAAATCTTTCTCTCACTCTTCTCATTTAGCACAGAAGTTCAATGAAGCGTAACGCTTAAAAATTTATCCATGTCTACAAATTAAACTTCAGTCTGAGAGTTCAGACACGCCCTGGCACGATGGTTTTTTCATTTTTGTAAGATTATGTCGCCGAGTTAATTGTCTTTTGTTTGATTATCCTTTTATTTATCCGATTTGGCAAGTTATGGTGTTTAGTCCTAGGTTATAATTCGGAATAAATTTGTGATGACATGGCGAAAATAAAAGGCGACCGCGTGAAAATGATACCGGTACACCGCGAGACACATAGGAAACGGGAACGGGTTAACATTACCGGCGAAACCGACGCGACTAATACCTGAATACAGCAATATCGAGTTTGTTCTATAGTTTGTCAGTTAGTACGTACTGTAGTACGTTCTGGCAGTGCTACCGATATCATATGGATCTGCGTATTCAACATGATAGGATGTGTAATGAATTCAGTTTAGTATGAATTTTAATGCCAAAAATAGTGATGACGTCAAATATCCCAAATCAGAACATTTTCCCCCACCAATATTAAGAAAACTTATATGTTAGTAAAACTCGTATTTTAGGGTATTAGCCAGAGAGAGTGACATATTTGATAATCTGATAATGTTCTGCGTCAAATTGGCCGATACCAGTACCGTACTACAGAAGGACCCTACTAAAAAGGTAGGTATCATAGGTATCACTCCATAAAAAGATAGGTATCAGTAGTAAATGACTAAAAAGGTAGGTATCAGTAGTCTGGTAGTAGATGACTAAAAAGGTAGGTATCAGTAGTAAATAGTACTACTAGTCTAGTACTACAAATAGTCATTTACTACTGATACCTACTTTTTTAGACACTGATATCTACCTTTTTAGTCATCTACTACTGATACCTACCTTTTTAGTCATTTACTACTGATACCTACTGGTACCTTTTTAGTGAGTGATACCTGTGATACCTACCTTTTTAGTAGGGCCCCTACAGAAAAACAGGATTGATTGAACAACAAATAATTTTTGTTTCTTGAATTTGGTAAAAATGATAAGGCAAAATGTTTTTGGCTAATACATGAGTTTTCTTAATATTAGTGAGGGTAGGGATAACTGAAGAAGGTCCAATATTTTATTGCTGACCGAAATTGACTCATTCATGGACCAACAGAACTGAACGATATTGCAGTATTGCATCAAATTACTAACAATTGCATTACCAAAGCTAAGTATTTCTTATGAGAAAAACATTCTTTTTTATTCTCTATTAATTTTATTAAAATATTAGCCATCATAAGCAAATGTAAATAGCATGGAAAGCTCCATAAAAGACGCTGCGGTTGTGTTTTGCAGATCGCAGGTTGTCAAAAAATCTTTCATGGTAAACTTTTTGCAGTCTTATGCTAAATACAAATTTTTGCACGAAATCTGTAAAGATTTAATATCTTACACAATTTATTAAGCATTGGAAAAGCAAAGGATCTTTTTTAATTTGGTTCTTTTGCTTGTAAATCAAATTATTTCTTTATTACCATTCAAGATAATGCCAGTGCAGTTTAGTTATGTTTCATTGATCTCTAGATCAGCGTTTTCCGGTCTGGGGGTCTAACACCCATGTTGAAGTTAAACAAGGATGGGTCATGATGTCATCATTCAGTATCGCTAAAATTGCCCATGTCTATAATTCAATTGTTCTTCCAGGTTACTCTGGTGCGACTGAAGGTTTTTATCAGTCATTCCAACTTTGGTAAAATATCATCATGATTGGTATTAGATACTTTTTCATTGGAAATTTGGCTCCCTATAAGCACAATTAAATAAGTTCAATCAAAACCAAACTATACATGAAAAAATAGGATTAAAAATGTTAGTCGTCTGCCTAAAGAATTTGGGAAACTGTGTTTTAATCTATGTTATGCTGATGAATATTTTGACTGGTGTACAGGCTTTTCGCTCCACGGTTGATTCGCTCTTCATACCCTGACTTTTAGTGGCCCGAGAGTTATTCAAAATAATCATCCATAAATACACAAGTCCCTAAGATCTAAATCATGGTTTATTTATGATTCTCTTAGTCCAAGATGAGTTTTCATAGTTTTGTTGATTAATAAATAGAGAATGGTCATTTTTTCATTAAGTACAGAAGTACCTAATGCTAATCCAAAGAGGAGCAGCAATTGCCACCTTTTTACTGCTTATCATCAGTGTGGTCTGGATATGGTTTAATCCTCTTGCTGTGTAGCTCTGCTGTAACCTTGGTGTAGCAGGTTGCAGTTATTAGTAAGAATTTATAAATAGATGAAAAGGTGAGGCGGAGTTTGCAAGGTCAAATGGGCTGTTAGTCATTACTGCATTAAGTTATCATGGGTCCTATTATATATACTACAGACTCTGATGAAGTGTTATTGAGGTGCATACATGCAATTTATGATTTTTTAGACTAGTTTCTCTCAACCGGTGGGGCACTGCCCACAAGGGGGTTGTGAAGTTGATTGAAAATAAAAATATTTGTTAGATCTTATCTTGCCTGCCTTATTACTTTTTAAAGCTTTTCATTATTTACGTTCTATCTATCCACATATTTTCAACATGTTTTTCGAATAATACATACTTTTGCCTTATAGGCTATCTGTTCTTTTTGTTATCTACTTATTTTTGAGGTGGGTCGCGAAACTTGACTAATTCTAAAATAAATACCCAGTTATATTATCTTTGTACTGTTGGTCATGGTGCGGTATAGAATTGCCGTTATGACCACATATGTATATATATTAGGCATGACATATATTCTGTTTGGTATTTATAACTTGAAACTGTTGACCTTGCATAGGATAATATTACTGGTTAGTTTGAGTTTAAGGTATGCAAAAATTTGAAATTTCGTTGTTGAATGGCTTAGAAATTTGTGAGTGGGAGGATAAATCATTAGATATATATTTTTCTGTTTCAAAATTGTATAACTTTTGTTTCAGATATCTATATTACATACGAATATTTCTTTCTCTAAATATTATGCACTGATGTATTGGGTGTATCTGATTTTGTGGTAACATACAAAAAAGAATAATTTTGTTGATCGTCTCATCTTCTAACCAAGGTCAATAACAATGTAAGTTTGATATTCTTTAACTTATTTATGCTCTCCATTGGGCGCTCCAGAAGTGTGTGTACCAATATGGAGCTAACTAATTTTGTTTGCTTACTTTACATCAAGTTGTGTAAAGTGACTGAAACCTATATTTATTCACTTGGCTAATACAGGCAAATTTCCGAACTCGTAATAGAACTAAAATAAGGAAAATCGGAAAATTATGGACTAGCCCTAACCTGGTACACACACTACAGGAGTATCCTTCATTGATATCATACTTTGCAATTATTTATTCATACTCTAAATCTGAAATACTTCTATTTAAGATATTCTGATATTTTCAAAATATTTTTCTCAAAACTCAATTAGTGTTATACAACTGGATATAAAATCAAACAAAGTTCAATTTGGGGTACCTGTGATGGCCGAAATCAATGAATTTATCATTCTGAATGTATTTAAATAAAATATTTTCGAATGTTGAATATATTATAAATTTGGGACAATTTGTAGAAGTTATTTTAAATTGATAGTGATTGAATTCGATAATACATAATATTTTTTAATTTTTTTTGTTTTCTACAGTTAAAACTATATATTTGCTATATCCGAATTTTCATTTTCCCATACGACTCCATAGCCATAGACCTCCACATGTGTAATATGTTATGTATAATGATATCACGAGATGGTGAGTGTCACACTGATACAATGCAGACATCGTTAACTATTTACCTGCTTATATACCTGTCTAAGAACATCACTATTTGGATAGTGATACAACAATAGATTCATTGAATTAGTGTGTCAACAATTCTGTGTGCGCCATAAACATTTGGCTTTTATATATTGACTGGTTGCCAGGCTTATTCATGGTATGGCTTTACATTACTGGTAAGATGGTACAATACACAAGTTCATCATTATGTTGTTGTTTCTATTATCACAAGAATATACTATAAACATTTTAGCCAGCGACGTCTGAAACGAATAGAATAGGCCTATTCGAATATATTCAATAATTTACAAAGATTTATGTAAATTTCTACATTGAACATTGACCAAATTTATAATGTATTTGAAACTCGACATTTAAAAATTATTCCAGATAATATTTAGAAAAGTAAATTATTTAATTTAACCACCCTTCGATGTTAGTAAAAGTGATATTGTCATGAATAATGCCAAAACTTCAATATTCCAAATTCATGAATTTGAATTTTTTTATCCTTTATATTTTTTTACCAAAGTTATGGCCGTCAGTATTCATTGAAGATATTACTATATTTGATATTCAACCATTTGGCCTTGGACAGCTTTTGGCAAAGAATAGTTTTGTAAGAATTGATAAATATAATAAAAATATAAAGGGTAGATTTGTAAAAATTGATAAATATTAATGTAAAATCAATGTTGGATCAATATATTGTCAATAATGTTCTTTGAATTTTCCTAATACTTCACCCAATGAACAAAACAAAGAAAGCTTATATCAAGAAGTTTAAACATGATATATATCCATAACATATGTGAGCTATAAATATTACATTACTCAAGAAAGCACAAAATAAATTGATATGTGAACAGATTCGGAATTCAGTTATTTTTGCAGGAGTATATTTTTTCCAATTTTAAATATGGAAATGTTTTAGAATATGATTATATAGAACAGGGTTGTGCAACGTAGGCAGGCCAGATACAAATAACTGGGCAAAACCGCAGGCCGCATAGGCTTTCCAGTAGTTGCAGGCATAAAAGATTTCGATTCAACTGTTAGGGCATTAAAGCGTCATAAGGTATGAGCTTCGCAGCGTTGAGCGGATCGAAATTACTCACGCGTACCAGATTTAATCGAACTAAAAACTCTTTTAGCGGGCCACACACCATTCAAAATTAGCACTTCTTCGCACAATTTTCCTTGTGTGGCAAATTTGGGCCGCGGGTTGCACACCTCTGATATAGAATATCTTTACTTTTCTGAAAAACCTAATTTGCTTCATGAATAACTCAAGGTTTGAATGTAGTCATCCCATCAACTTGACATTTAGGCAACATGATATCTTATTCAGATATTTTTTTCTATGCTGATTCATGAATTGTTTTGGGTTATATTTGAACATGTCTGAATTGAGAATATTATATTTTAGATATAAATATTCTTTCAAATACATCCTAAATAATAAATTATTCAGTTTTACCCATCCTAAACCTGAAACTGCATCTAAAATATCACTCGGCGCAAAAATAGAGGAATGTACAATGAATGCATTACAGTTTTTCTTCATCATACCTATATTTTTAGTGTTTGGTAATTTGAAAGGAGTATGTACTTAGCATTGAAGATTCTGGATTGAGTATCGCCAGGCTTAAGTAGATTGATTTTATCTGGCCTTTGACATGAAGGAAGAGTTATATAAATAATATTGTGAAAAGAGCAAGGATACAGACATGAAAACAAAAAGATATTGATTTTTTCCTAAATTTTTCCCCTTTGTACCATTGTTAACAAGATGTTTAGAAAAAAAATAACAAAGAACAAAGAATCTATCTAGAACAAAGCAAAAACAAAAAAGGTTTGTTTAAAATGGTGACAGCGTAGGCCACAAAAAGGTGTGAAACAAGTTGAATAACTGAGTTCAAAATTTAGAAAAAAGAATTTCCATGTTCGATATAAAAAAAGAATTTCCATGTACGGTATATCTATTTATTAACCTGACTAACAAACAACTCATAATATATATTATTATCATGTTATCAATTCTTATCTACTGCCGTAAACGAGCCGAGCCTCTTAGGATGTCAGTGATCGCCTTTGACTGTTCTGCATTTTTGAGTTGACGCAAATTAATAAAGATAGTATTAAGATATAGATTCAGAACTTATTATTTTGTTCAAATTATCTATATATGCACAGTACTGATCATACAGCAAAAGCCGATTGGTTCAGATTATGATTTGACACACAAAATGCTATTATGAAAGCAAAAAGTTTTTTAATATAAAAACAACATATAAGAATAAATTTTACTGAATACAAACAACTGTACTAGATTCTTATCTGGTATCATAATCAGTAATAAGATAAGATATATTAAAACTTGATGCTGATGGTCACATCCACATAAAAAAGCTGACGGTCACATCCACATGCTCTCACTGAGAAATATTGGAGATTAAACTCTGAGCGATGTTACGAGCGAACACCAAAGTCCCACGAGCCACTGACACTTAATATAGTGTAAAATTGCTCGTTATTGAATACAGATTGTTTTAAAAGGACATTTTAACAAATTTGTTTCCATCACAAGTACTGGGTATTTTCAAAATACCAATGCCTTTTTATGACATCTCTAAAATAATTATAATGAAGAAGAGAAAGGGAAACTACTATATTAATGATTGATTCAATTGGCAAAAGATCTGTGCTTTTGGTCAGCTTGTAATCTATTCTGGCGTGAAGTTATTAATCAATCAAAAATTTATATACGGTACTTCAAATACTAATATGTTGAAATCTATCCTGTTCTAGAAAATGCCGCTGTTTCAAAATATTTCATTATTGACTTATTGGAATATAAAAACAATGGAATGAAAACTTATTTTTTTAATTGAAAATTCTTTCACAAAATCTTATAATTTTATTCAGCAGAGTTATATTTTACCTATTTTGAATTAATCTGTAATTAATTATATCTATAATTAAGTTGTACTCATGATCATGCTCTAGTGACTTTTTAGTATTATGATGAATATTTAAAACATATGTTATATGGTGTATATTGCCATCAGGTTAAAAGATGAGAGCCAATGTAATAGATGAATAGTAAAATAGTTTATCAATGTATGTTATTTATCCATAGTCTTTGGCAGTTGTAAAATCAAATATTATATAGTGTATGTGTATTTGCCGTGTACTAAAATTTCAAAAGTTAAACTCCTTTATAAAGCAACATATTTTTATATTACAATATCACAGATAATACAACGAAGTCGATACGCGCTGAGCACCCGACGTACATCGTAGACGAATCTACTGCTAATCGAGGTGCAAGATCCAAAGTTGCAAGCAGTATGCAAGTAAGCAGTTATATTAAATTTGTTTTTTATATATCTTTCATATCATTTGTTGAAAAATATTTGGAGACATTAACAGAGACTGAGGTGTGTAACTGTGTAGACGTCATGTTTAATTCATATTGTAGACTGTTGTTTTGAACAAAACACGACTTCTATGATAATACTGTAAAATGAGATTACTGATGAATAAAAACGTTATTTGCTGGTTATTGATTAACAGTACCAGCGTAATCATGATTTAATACTTCTAACTGACTTTATTTTATCAATCATTGGCTGAATTCCAATTTCCGTGAAGAAATGGATACTAAAACTTTCGATCAATTTTAAGTCATCTTATTTTTGCCAAGTATGACTGAATGTGATAAGAATCATTGAGGTTAATAGTTTATTCAGGCAAAATTGGTGAGGGGGTTTCAAGGATTACAAATATCTGAGGAATACTAGATAACATGGAAAACTTTCTGTATAGCAAAAACGATTCTCTGTAACAGTTATTTTACTCATGGAAATTCACTGTTACGTTTGTATTTTATGTTGTCAAACATGTTGGTTAAAGGAGTTCCGTTAGCTATGTTGGCCTTCTAGCTTAAAACCCTTAGTTTGAAACATTGTGACCACCAACTCATTGATATTTTAAAACATTCTCAGGCGATAAAGTGTGTTGTGGTCGGAGATGGAGCTGTTGGTAAAACATGTCTCTTAATCAGCTACACTACCAATGCATTTCCTGGAGAATACATTCCTACTGTGTTCGATAATTATTCAGCTAATGTTATGGTTGATGGACGACCTGTTAACTTAGGTTTGTGGGATACTGCAGGACAAGAAGATTATGACAGGTAATGGTTTTGACTTTTAAATAAGGAATATTTTGTACCAATTTTCATGTCACAAAAATTAGATGATACAAAATATTCATTTCACGGTGCTCCTGAAGTATGCGAACCAAGATGGCGGACATCGAAACGTAGCATGGGTAACAGGTTAGGGTTAGGCCATAATTTTATTCCAATTTCCCTTATTTTAGTCCTACTATGAGTTCGAAGACTAGCCAAGTGCCTCTCTTAGTATTTGTACCTAAAATTATGGCCTAACCCTAACCTAGTACACATATTACATTCCGATGTCCGCCATCTTGGTTCGCATACTTCAGGAGCCCCCATTTCACAGATTAATTGGATATAATAGCTGTTATCATTCGTGTTTAGTATTTTGTGCTGTTTCACATCAGTTTCAGTCACTGATTTAGTTATTTTAACATATGGAAATTCATTTGATACATCTGACCATCTAAAATATGTATTATTACATCATAATGCTTAGTGGTGAAAATATTTCAAGACTTTGAATGGTCAGCAAAAATTGCATCAACTGACTACCGCTACCTTATATTATGCTCGTTCAGTAACTTGAAGTAGTTTTGATGATATGTGGGGCTGGGGAGCTGCTTCAAAATCCAGAGTCACAAATTCAGGGATGGCCATTTCCGAATACTAAACTATTCCGAATACATTCCAAAATAATGTTTTCGAATCTGGAATTCCGAATACATTCTAAAATCGAAAATAACACATTTTTGTTTAGTTTATTAAAACCCAGTAAATTAGGAAATAAGCTTCAATAAAAATATCAGAACAAAGCCACAAACCAACAATATATGTACACAAGATAATTGATAGTTTATTGCTATCAATAAAAAATAATAGCAACTTGTGACACAGTCAGTTTATTAAAATTATTCACTTTGTACAAATGACCATATGAAAAGATAGCCAAGGAGTTGTCTAACGCTTTCTGGTACCATGATATTATGATAATAGTCAGTCTGTTGACAAAAATACTACTTGTATTCAGATAATTGTGTATATTTTCTGAGAGTAATAAAATTTATTGGCAATACAGGCAACTGAAACAAGCAACAACAATCGAAAATCCATTATGCCTTTACAAATTCTAATATTTAAGCATAGAGTATTCTACTACCTACCAGTATATTTGTATATTAATTTATGTGAACCATATTGTTATTATGTGTAACATATTGTTGTGTTTGAAATAAGAAATAAATTAGTAGAGGATAAATGACCACCACTGCCAGCCGCGCAGCCAGGAATTTCTAAATCGGAAATTCCCATTGCCGCCTGTAACACCCAAAGTGACTTTGGTAACACCCACCGCGATTCCGCTCGTTAAAAAAGCCGTCTTTTCAGCGTATAATGATCATCCTGTTACGTAAAATATTCAATCAATGACAACTACGAGTTTCTAAAATATCTTTATATATTAATTCAATGTGTCCAACATAACTCGCGGTTGCTTCTTCTTACGTCACAAAAAAAAAAACATTACTATTCGGTCCACGGCGATCTGTGACCTAAAAGTACGAGATAAACTGCCTGATGTATTTAATTTTAATACTTATTTTTGCAATCTTGCCAACTCGCTATCGCCGTTAGAAAAATCTCAAATTATGATATGAAAACCTGTTAAGTGTAGAGTATAATTCATTTCATACAATGAATATAAATATAAAGTTTAGCAGTAAATTGAAAATACGTATTCATCGCCGCGATTATGCTACCTGTTAAAAGAGTCGACTTTTACAACAAATAATATAACAATATATTTTTCTGTTGTGCAAAGTGATGAATTCGTGACCGATACGGGCATATTTAAAATGTCTTGCTTCATTATTAATTTAATTGTCTTCAATTTAACCTGCGGTTGCGTCGACAAAATAAAATCCTCACCACTCTTATATACCATTGCAATCCGTGGTCATAAAAATAAAAACGTGTGGTAAACTGCCCGATTAAATAATGTTTTGATCCGTATTTTGCGAATTCGGCAAATATTTAGATGTACTCAATCGAAATGCTGCCACTCTGCCATTATTTTTAGATAAAACCGTTCGAAAAATCCGTAAATCTTCTGTAACATCTCGGAGTGAAATTTATTTCATCAAAATAAAATTGATTAAATATACTTTGAAAATATTCGACGGCAATTTGAAGTAATGGATAATCAGGCAAATCCTGCCCTCAATTCGTGACGATATGTTTCTAAACGCCAACTAACATAATGTGTGCCAGAGGCACACGAAATTTTGCGATTTTCACTGCCTAGAAAAGCGTTTTGCAAATTTTCGCGGGCCTCAATAAAACTTGTTCTCAAACTCAATAAATATTGTTTACGGTTTTATTTTCAGTATTTTAAATTGCCGCTTTTCAATCAAAAAGTTACGTTGTCTTTAGAAACTCGCCGCCGATGAACGTATTTACCAGATTCACAATTCCGTGCGCATACAAAAATAAAATAATTGTCTTCGTTACGTGCAACAAATTTGTGGAAAATTTTCGTTTTAAAGGAAATAACACAAACGTAAAGGCGTGTACGGCCTGAATAACACGTTACGCTGATGAGTGATGAAAGCAATCACGCGCAAGTTTCTATCGAGAATGTTTTCATTCAACGGAAACATCTTGAGAGCGGCGTCGAAAATGTGTGACGTCACACAAATATCCGATATCCTTATGAACGCTACTTCCGATATTCGAATGACGAGATATTCGAATTGGCCATCCCTGCTTCTATTTAAGATATTCTGATATTTTCAAAATATTTTTCTCAAAACTCAATTAGTGTTATACAACTGGATATAAAATCAAACAAAGTTCAATTTGGGGTACCTGTGATGGCCGAAATCAATGAATTTATCATTCTGAATGTATTTAAATAAAATATTTTCGAATGTTGGAATATATTATAAATTTGGAACAATTTGTAGAAGTTATTTTAAATTGATAGTGATTGAATTCGATAATACATAATATTTTTTAATTTTTTTTGTTTTCTACAGTTAAAACTATATATTTGCTATATCCGAATATCACCAATTATGAATGTATATAAATATTTATTTCAATTTGTACATCATGGGTGTAAACGTGTATCATTTAGTTATGCCCTGTAAAATGCAATGCAATCATCTCAATTTTTATTTTCCCATACGACTCCATAGCCATAGACCTCCACATGTGTAATATGTTATGTATAATGATATCACGAGATACAATATATTCAAACCAAGTCTTCATCACCAGAGCTTCATTATTTCACTTCTTAACTGGGCTTCAAAGTCATAGCCATTGATGCTTTTTGGTCCAGCTTTATCTATTAGAGTAAGATTGGCTTCAACCCCAGATTTTTTTGTTGTCACATAAATTGATTCAGTTATTTTGTTTAGACTTCGACCTCTATCATATCCTCAGACTGATGTATTCTTGATCTGTTTCTCTCTTGTATCACCGGCATCGTATGAAAACGTCCGTGCAAAATGGTACCCGGAAGTGTCCCACCACTGCCCAAACACCCCGATTATTTTAGTCGGGACCAAGCTCGATCTTCGTGATGACACGGAAACGATAAATCGTCTCAGAGAAAAAAGGCTTGCTCCTGTGGGTTACCCATCTGGTCTTTCACTGGCTAAGGACATTCGTGCTGTGAAATATCTTGAGTGTTCAGCTCTTACTCAAAAAGGTCTTAAAAATGTCTTTGATGAAGCAATCCGTGCAGTTCTCTGCCCACCGGTCAAAGAACGCAAGAAAAAAAATTGCGATATTCTTTGAAAATTGATTGCATTCTTAATAATTATACAATTGAAAAAAGTAAGTCAGTGCGATAATTTCTTAACTAATAGAGGAGTATTTGTGCAACAGTGTTCTGACTTAGCATGCCCCCTTACGCTACGTAGTCGGTAATTTTAAACTTGCTACTACTCGACGCAATGCTATCATCGAAGAATTAATTGTACTGATATTGGTAGTTTCCGTTATCAAATCAATTAAATATTATGAGCAAGTAATATCATCTTCATGAATTTTCTTACAATAATTTGAATCTCTTACTGAGGATATGACGAAATATATACATCTATAAATCTTCAAATAGCAGAAATTTGATTTAAAATATATGGAAATGTAGAAAAGTCAATTAGGATTGGAGAAACTGAAATCCCAGATATTTTATTTTATCTCACCTAAATGTAGATGTATATGTTTTATCCACACACCCTCGATCAAAAGAAAAATACAAATCGAAAAAAAAAATTTCAGATTTTCAAAGAAGCAATTGACCAATTTTACCAATAATATTTGAGTATTAATTGCCCATGAACATTCAAAGCAATAATTTCGCCAATTGAACCATTCTGGAAATGTAGGCTTTCAGAATTTCAAAGTAGCAATTTTAATTATTATACAGAGCATGTTGGGGTACAATTCTATAGGACTACATTCAAATTACCTGAAATGTTTTTTTAAGATAAAAGTGACACATGCGGCATGCCTATGTTTTTGAATGGATCCTACTCCTAAGTTCGAAAATCAAAAAAAAAATTATTTAGTGAATTTTAGGAAAAATTGTTTGTGTTTAATAGGGACAATTTTTGATTTTATATCACAGAATTCAAGTATAGGTTATGTAAAGCCATTCTTAGTTCAAGAATGTTGTTTTGCTTATTGTGGCGCATTTCGGAGTCTTTTCTAAATTTTTATATTCTCAAAACCACATTTCGTATACGCTGGACTTTTTGGAATGAAAATTTTCCTACAACTTCAAATTAGAAAATCGTACATTGCTTATAATATTCATCAATTCAATGTTTTATAAAAACCTCATATTTCATATCGGCAACTGGTTTTTATTACAATTTCATCGAATGATACATTTTTCATCAATATCCGCTTGTATGTGACTCCATTTGCTTTTTGCAATGCTTGGTGTACTTTTGTGACATTTTGGTAAATTTTCGTTTAATTCAGAGTAATACTCAACAAAAACGTAGAATTAATCGTTAAAACAATGTTCCGTTTTTTTTCCTTCAATAAAGATTCTAGAATTTCTCAATGTTGAACAAAACTTGTTAATTTTAACATTTTTTTAGTTCACCCACTTTTAAAACAATGCCACGTGGCTTCTGTCATTATTTGTTTCCTGTTGTCATTCATTGCTAAACTTTAAGTATAAATCCTTCTGTTTTTGACATTGTACTTTCATGTCATATCCGGTACTTACTTCTAGCACAGAGCAATTTATAGATGTATGTATTTAACTAATTTGAGAAGTCAATGAATTATTTCTCTATTTGATAAAAAAAGAATTTCAGTTTTGCCAACAACGTTAGTTATTTTATTTTTAATCACATTATTCGATTTACCTTCGGTATGGAGTAGTTGAATCGTTTTCTATTTAGTTCGATTCATATTATATTTTCATGATATAGAACCATTTTTACATTATCAATTTCCAAAAACTGACTACGAATTGTCATATTTTGCTCTGTGCTTATGTCTCAATTCATTTTTCTTTGTATATAATTTAATGCATAACTCACACAGTAGCAAATTATGCTTAGCTGCTTTATGGTATTATTAAATATCTTGGAATGAAATTTGAGATGCAGTTTTTGATTATATTGAACTATGGATCAGGTATGTCAAAACGTGAGGAATACGCTGGTCATCATACCTCTGATTACTCTGGTCCCGTTCGAATCATGTGGGCGATAATTAAGTCAGAGACGATTGTTGGAATCCTTGCCGGTCTGGAGTGCTTCACGTAACTGCTAGGGTTTCTCAAACTTTTGAAAAAGTCGCGCCTCCTTTTTTAAATTTGTCAAGTCTCGCGCCCCACCTCAAAAATAACTGGCGGACAAGAAGCTACAAATAGCAGATAGGAAGGTATGTTTTATTAAAATAAAATGTGTAGATGAAACGTAAGTAACAGTATGAATATAAACTTCCAAAATAAGGCGGGCAAGATCAAATCCAACAAGATTTTTAGTTAGCTTCATGCCCCCTGAAAAAATTGTCTACGCCTCCCGTATTAGGGCGCGCCCCACCGTTTGAGAACCACTGGGCTAGTGGATCATGGCTTTCTCCATTTGAAACGAATGACCGGCTGACATGGACAGATAAGCAGACGTCTTTACTCCGATTTCCTCTCCCTTGAAATAGAACCGCTACTTTATCCTAAGAAGAAATGCGGAATGCAACCCATCCGCCTGACGATAATATCACATTCTTTTCGGTTCTGCAATTAAAAAGCTTTCCGTTATTGGACAAGTAGTGGACATACCGATCGTTTCAAAATTTTGTTGTTGGACACGTTTAGTGGCCATACGATCGTTTCAAAATTTTGTTGTTATTGTTATTGGACACGTTTAGTGGCCATAACGATCGTTTCAAAATTTTGTTGTTATTGTTATTTGTCTCCGTCTCCATTTTTTAAAAATCGCTTTTCTCTTCGAATACTGGACCAATTGCTTTGATACTTTCAGTGGTTAAAGATAAAATTTTTCTCCAGAAGGCTATTACTTTTTTTTTCGCTATGACGTCATCAAAATTATTGCCACTGGGTGGTGCTACGTGTCCATATATTTGAGCATAGCTCTCTTGTTATTGCTATTATTATTATTTGTCTCCATCATTTTTTAAAAAATCGCATTTCTCTTCGAATACTGGACCGATTGCTTTGAAATTTTCAGTAGTTGAAGATAAAATTTTTCCCCAGAAGGCTATTACTTTTATTCATTTTAAATATTTCTGTTAGCTCTGTGAGATTGTTTTTTGTTTGCTATGACGCCATTAAAGGTTCTGCGGACATCGTACGCCATTTTGTGTCCTACTGTAAGATTAAAATTATATAGAGCTGGATATTAAAAATCAATATGAAAAGGCTTACTATGAACATATAGAAAAACCTCATTGTACTGAATCTTACAATAAATTATGCGCCTCGAAACAAGTATTTGAAAGAATAGTTAAAAAAAAATACAAGGACAAATTGTAAGATCCAGAATCAAATTGACCGAACAAGGGGAGCAACCTTCCAAATATTTTTTAAATTTAGAAAATTATAGAGGTAAACTGAAGTTATTCAAAAGTCTTAAATCACAAAATGGCCAAATCTTAACAAATTTAAAACATATTCAAGCGGAACAAAAGTCTTTTTATTATCAGCTATATAAAAAGAATAATCACCTAGATAAAAACTTGCTTCTTGAGAATTTGTCAAATTTCATTTCCCAAGAAGAAAAGAATGAACTTGATAACTGTATTAGTATAGATGAAATTGATGAAGCTTTTAAAACAATGAAACTCAATAAAGCTCCTGGGTTGGATGGACTAACCAAGGAGTTTTATTTGATTTCTTGGTCCACTATTAAATTGATACTTTATGTAATTTTCAGCGCATGTATAAAAATGCAGCGATTATCGGAATCAATGCAGATTGCTATCATTACACTACTATATAAAAAAGGAGAAAAACTAAGACTAGAGAATTGGAGACCTATTTCATTATTAAATTTTGATTATAAGCTGTTGGCGAAGATTTTAACTAATCGCCTTAAATATGTAATCCCAAATTTAATACACCCTGATCAAACAGGCTTTATACATGGTCGAAATATTCATGAAAATCTATTAAGTATAAGAGACGATATCTTTTTCTCAAATAAGTTCCAAAAAGATTTGGCCATTTTGTCTATTGATTGGCAAAAAGCATACGATAGTGTTGATAGGGATTTTCTTTGGAATATTATGAAAAAACTCAATTTTGGGGATACATTCATCTCGTATGTAAAACTTTTGTATAATCACACATGTGCTGTAATTATAACAAACGGATATTTGGGCAAGATTTTTAAAATAGAACGAGGCGTTCGACAAGGCTGTCCTTTATCCCCCCTGTTATATACTTTTGTAGCGGAAACTTTTGCATGTACAATTAGAAATAATTTCAGAATACAAGGATTTGTATCAGTAGCTGGAAATGAGGAAAAATATAAGGGGTTTGCTGATGACGCATCATTAACTCTCACTAATATTCCATCCGTTTATGAGGCCTTAAGAGAGGTTGATAAATTTGAAAAGGCTACAGGAACAACTATAAATAAAAGTAAATCACAAATATTACTATGCGGTACGTTAAAAAATCACCTGATTACTGAAATAGAAAGCATCAGAGTATCATATGATAAGATTAAAATACTAGGAGCATGGTTGGAGAATAATGATGATGTGATTACCGAAAATTGGGAAAGAGTAGAACAGAATATAAGAAATGTAATAAACTTGTGGAAATCAAGAAGTTTAAGCATGATAGGCAAAAACTGTGTTGTTAAAACCTTTATTCTCTCCAAAGTTTGGTATTTATCTTCTTATGAATATGTTCCAAAAAATATAATTAATAATATAAATAAATTAATATGGGATTTTATGTGGGATGGTAAACGGCCTCTGATTAATAGAAAAATATGTTGCATAGATAAGGAAGATGGGGGATTGGGATGCATAGATATGGAGGTTCAAATCAAGAATATTCAGATAAAATGGTTATTTCAATTGATATCAGGAGCTGACGCTCCGTGGGCATCTAGAGCAAAGGTTTATGTAAACAATTATCATAAAAAATTGACTACGAAAAATTTAGAAATATTACATCTCTGTCTATACAATTCAAAGAATCCAAACATTCCAAAAGTTTATATAGATATGATCAATCATTTCAAAGACATGGGATTTACTAGGGGAAAAATAACAAATAAGTACCAAATTATTAACCAAGTGTTATGGTGGAATCCAATGATACCTTTGTCAAAATATCCAGACAACATTGAAAATTGGATAAAGGGAAATATTATTTATATCAAAGATTTATTTCAATACAGCTGCAAAACTATAGCTGAGAAAGTAGCTTGGTCAAGGTGGGGCAAAATGAGTCAGCCAATGAAATGCAATTGCGAGAAACAAATTACTGAAATAGTTTATGAAATTGTAAGGATTATACCCATGGAATGGAAAATTATTCTTCTAACAGGCATTAATAATTATAGTACATTAAATCCAATGTCTGGTTTTGATTTTGAAAAAATACCAACAACTAAACAATTACATTCCAGATATGTAGAACTCTTTTGGCATGAAAAATACATGATCAGTAAATATGAACATTTGTCGGAAAGATATAGTATAGCAACTGAGAATATTTATTGGGTGAACTTATGGGATAAATATATTCCGAGAAAACTTCAAGTATTAGGATGGAAAATCGCTCATTTGGCTTCAGCAACAGATGACAAAGTGAGACATTGGGTTGATAACGAAAGGGGAATGTGTCATTTTTGTAGTTATAATATTGAAACGTGCAGACATTTGTTTTACGAATGTATGTATATGAAACAATTTTGGGAATGGTGTGATATTACTCCTGATATGTACAACATCAGGACAATCATATTTCTGTATAATACACCCCCATCAATTAAATTGATAATATCTTGTGCAAAGGGAGCTATTTGGGAGTTTAGAAATTTTGTTGTGTTTGGTGGAGATTATTTTCAATCCATTTTACGTACACTATTTAAATGCAAGTTGAAAGCTGCTATAATGTACATGTCTGAAGCTAAAAGAGCAAATGTTACATTGGATGAAAGGATTGAAATTTTACTTGAGAAATCAATAATGTTATAAATGCAAGTTAATATTGCCTATGATATATTATTGTAACAATGTGATTATTAAAATGTGGTATTCATCTTTACAACTGCTATTGGTCCAAAAAATGAACACAAATTAGCAATTCATGTACGAATGGTAAAGGAAGTTTGGTCTATTATTCTATTTGTAGTTATATTTCAATATTATGCTGGTTTAGTTGTTAATACTGTTGGTTACAGATTCAGATGACGAGTTGGAATAATTGAATGAGCTTTTTTATGATCTGTTTACATTTTCTAAAACGTGGTCAACTTTTTTATATACTGTACTTTGTTTTGTTATTTTAATTTTGTCTATATTGCTGATATTTTGTCTATTGATGATTTCAGTGTCAAGCTAGCCATAAGGGTCCCATGAAACTAGGTTTTTTTAATTATTTTAAATGACCAAGGTCATACTGATAATGTATGCAACTATATGTTTAAAACATTATTCTTAACTTATTATATGCCCAAGTTTAAATAGATAAATTTATTTGTTTGAATTATACTCAATATATTAGAATTTGTATCTTGCAACTATATATTTAAAGCAATATCCCCCCCCCCCCCCCAATAAAAATTAAATTTCTTATTATTCTCTGCCATTTGGTGATAATCCACTGCCAAAATTAGTGTTATAATTTAAATATTGCATTTGACATACTGTTATTTTCTAATTGCTTTTACTCTTTTGTTGCAATTAAAAAAAATAAAAGCACGTAAGTAATCATGCGTGACAAAAACATAAACAAAACAATTGTGACTCATAACGGCTATTAGTTAAGTGGTTCGCCACACTACCCAAGATGAGCTGGCTTTAACCTGCCAACAGAAATAGTTTCGCTTCGGTTTCCAATGTTGCAAAACTTCGAATGGTCCTTCATAAGGTCTTTGTAAAGGAGATCGGTGTGCGTCACGACGAATAAACACGAACTTGGCTTGATTGAGTGCGGCTGGCATTCTTGCTCTGAAAGGACCATGGTGCGACGTAGGAATTGGAGCCAATGATCCTACTCTTTCTCTGAAAAGCCGAAGATTTGTGGTCGGGCAGCTATTGTCTTTAGAGTCTGATATGAAATCACCGGGGAAAGTGAGGGGAGCGCCATAAACAAGCTCAGCTGACGATGCCGTAAGATCTTCTTTCGGAGCTGTGCGGATTCCCAATAAAACCCATGGAAGCACGTCCAACCAGTTTTAATCATTGAGTCGTGCCTTGATGGCAGATTTCATTGTTCGATGAAAACGTTCTACCAAACCATTTGCCTGTGGGTGGTAGGCTGTAGTGTGATGAATTTTTGTTCCCAATAATTCGGCAACGGCAGACCAAAGGCCTGAAATGAACTGTGATCCTCGGTCAGAAGAAATGTGAAGTGGAACACCAAAACGGGCAACCCAATTTGACAGGAAAGCTCGGGCACAAGACATAGTTGATATGTCCTTGAGGGGAATGGCTTCTGGCCACCTTGTGAATCGATCTACTATTGTAAGAAGGTAATTTTATCCTTGTGATGGTGGTAAAGGACCAACTAAGTCAATGTTGATATGGTCAAAACGTTTGTCTGCCATTTTGAAATCTTCTAAAGGGGCCCGTATATGACGATGTATTTTAGACTTTTGGCATTCCAGGCATGTTTTGGCCCATTGTCCAATTTGTTTGGAAAACCATGCCACACAAATTTTTTTGAGATCAGTTTGCGAGTGGTACGTATGCCTGGATGCGAGAGCCCGTGAACCGCATCAAAAATTTCTCTGCGCCAGCTGGCAGGCACCATAGGTCGTGGTCTACCCGTAGATACGTCACACAGCAATGTAAATTTGCCGTTGCAAAAAGGGACATCTTCGACACGAAGGCTGGTGATAGCAGTGCGGTAAGCCTGTGTATCCTTGTCGTTTAGTTGATCTGTGGCCATAATTTCATAATCAATGCCGTCATTGATGTCGTTAATGACCGCGCGCGACAGGGCGTCGGCGACAGTATTATCCTTACCGGAAATATGTTTTATATCTGTTGTGTATTCAGATATGAAATTGAGGTGACGCTGTTGTCGCGCTGACCATGGCTCAGAGACTTTTGACATAGCAAAAGTGAGGGGTTTGTGATCTGAAAAAATCGAGAAGGGTCGTGCTTCGAGAAATAACGAAAATGTCGTATTCCTAAGTAAACGGCCAAAAGTTCCTTGTCGAATGCACTGTATTTCGTCACGGGTTTGCGTAGCTGTCTACTATAAAATGCAATTGGCTTCCAAGATCCATTTAACTTTTGCTCGAGAACACCTCCTAAGGCAACGTCCGAAGCGTCGACTGTGAGGGCAGTTGGTGCGTTTGGTTGTGGATGTGTAAGAATAACTGCATTTGCCAGTGCTTTCTTAGTTTTTTCAAATGCACATATCATACTGTCAGTCCATTCGGGCAAAACCTTCGACTTCTTGGGCAGGCCGGAAAGTGCGGCGAATAGTGGTTGCATTATTTGGGCAGCTTTGGGCAAAAACCGATGATAGAAATTAACCATGCCAAGAAACTCTTGAAGGCCTTTTACAGATGAAGGGCGAGGGAAATTAGTTATCGCCTTCACTTTATTGGGGAGAGGAAAAGCACCCTCTTTTGTAACAGTATGTCCCAGGAACTCTAATTCGCTTAAACCGAATTTACATTTGGCAGGATTGATAACCATACTGTGGATTTTTAGCCTTTGGAAAAGATTTCGCAAGTCCTTTTTGTGTTGATCTGTAGACGTACTGGCGATAAGGATGTCGTCAAGATAGACAAATACGAAAGGCAAACCTCGACAGATGGTATCCATTAAACGCTGGAATACCTGGGCGGCGTTTTTAAGCCCAAACGGCATGCGGAGAAATTCAAATAGGCCAAATGGTGTGATAATGGCAGTTTTGGGGATATCTTGTTCATGAATAGGTATTTGATGATAACCGCGAACAAGATCCACTTTAGAGAAAATTGTCCTTCCCGCAAGACGGGCCGTAAAATCTTGTATGTTTGGGACTGGGTAGCGGTCAGGCACGGTCATATCATTGAGACGTCTGTAGCCTCCACATGGGCGCCACCCGCCGTCCTGTTTAGGTACGATGTGAAGCGCAGACGCCCAGGGGCTATTTGAGGGTCGGATGATTCCGAGTTCAATCATGTTATCAAACTCTGCCTTTGCCGCGGCTAGCTTATCGGGGTGCAATCTTCGAGACTTTGCGTGCACCGGGGGGCCTTCTGTAACAATATGATGCTTTACCCCGTGTGCAGTGGTCGGGTTGCTGAATGTGGGGCGCGTTAAATCAGGAAATTCGTTCAGAATTTTGGCAAAATCGTTTTCGGCTACGTAGTGAAGGCAAGGCGGGGTGCCAGTAATCGTTCTGGTTGGAATACAAGCGTATGTGCTTGCCTCGATAAGTCGTTTGCCCCTGATGTCAACCAAAAGTGTGCTATGAGGTCATCAAAATTTGCCACTATGTGACGCCACGTGTCCATATATTTGAGCTTATCTCTCTCTCTTACATAATATCAGAGAGGTTTACCTCAATTTTTTTTACATAACTCGAATATGAACCTTGTTTTTTTTCTTTTCAGAATCTAGCTAGGGTATTCTCGTAGCGAAAATGGCCGTATTCAAAAAATTAGGTGCAGCGAAAAAAGTTAATTTAGCAAACTTTCAAATCATAGCAGCACACCCTTACGTTCAAGAGGCATACGATAAAAATTATTCGATATTGAAGAGGCTTATCTGTAGTTTTTCACACAACTCGGACCTAAGATTTTTTTTTTAGATTCCAGGGTATTCTCAAAACGAAAATGGCCTTATTCGGAAAAATTACATATAGCGAAAAAAGCCGATTTAGCCAAATTTCAAAGCCTAGCAGCACATCCTTCCGCCCAAGAGACAACCGATTTGATTATTTATTATCAAAGAGAATGAATTGAAGTTTTTCAAACAGCTCGAACCTAAGTGTTTTATTAGAATCTAGGGTATTCTCGAAGCGAAAATGACCTTAATCGGAAAAATTACGGATAGCGAAAAAAGCTGATTTAGCCAAATTTCAAAGCCTAGCAGCACACCCTTCCGCCCAAGACGCATCCGATTTGATTATTTATTATTAAAGATGTTTATCCGAAGTTTTTCACATAATTCGAACCTAAGACTTGTTTTTATTAGAATCTAGGGTATTCTCGAAGTGATAATAGCCCTATTCGTAAATATTACGTTGGCGAAAAAAAGCTAATTTAGTCAAATTTCAAAGCCTAGCAGCACATACTTCCGCCCAAGAGTCATCCGAATTGATTATTTATTATTATAAAAGTTTATCTAAAGTTTTTCACACAACTCGAACCTAAGCCTTGTTTTGATTAGAATCTAGTGTATTCTCGAAGTGAAAAAGGTCTATTTTTAAAAAATTACTTATAGCGAAAAAAGCTGATTTAGCCAAATTTTAAAGCCTAGCAGCACACCATTCCGCCCAAGACGCATCCGATTTGACTATTTATTATTATAAAAGTTTATCTAAAGTTTTTGACACAACTCGAACCTAAGCCTTGTTTTTATTAGAATCTAGGGTATTCTCGAAGCGAAAATGTCCTTATTTGAAAAAATTACTCATAGCGAAAAAAGCTTGATTTAGCCAAATTTCAAAGCCTAGCAGCACACCCTTCCGCCCATGATGCATCCGATTTGATTATTTATTATTAAAGATGTTCATCCGAATTTTGTCACATAATTTGAACCTAAGCCTTGTTTTTATTAGAATCTAGGGTATTCTCGAAGTGATAATGGCCTTATTCGTAAATATTACGTTTGGTAAAAAAAAGCTAATTTAGTCAAATTTCAAAGCTTAGCAGCACACCCTTCCGCCCAAGACGCATCCGATTTGATTATTTATTATTAAAGATGTTTATCTGAAGTTTTTCACACAATTCGAACCTAAGCCTTGTTTTTATTAGAATCTAGGGTATTCTCGAAGCGAAAATGACCTTATTTGAAAAAAATTACTCATAGCGAAAAAAGCTGATATAGCCAAATTTCAAAGCCTAGCAGCACACCCTTCCACCCAAGAGGCATTCGATTTGATTATTTATTATTATAAAAGTTTATCTAAAGTTTTTCACACAACTCGAACCTAAGCCTTGTTTTTATTAGAATCTAGGGTATTCTCGAAGCGAAAATGACCTTATTTGAAAAAAATTACTCATAGCGAAAAAAGCTGATATAGCCAAATTTCAAAGCTTAGCAGCACACCCTTCCACCCAAGAGGTATCCGATTTGATTATTTATTATTAAAGACGTTTATCCGAAGTTTTTCACATAATTCGAACCTAAGCCTTGTTTTTATTAGAATTTAGTGTATTCTCGAAGTGAAAAAGGTCTATTTTTAAAAAATTACTTATAGCGAAAAAAGCTGATTTAGCCAAATTTTAAAGCCTAGTAGCACACCCTTCCGCCCAAGACGCATCCGATTTGACTATTTATTATTATGAAAGTTTATCTAAAGTTTTTGACACAACTCGAACCTAAGCCTTGTTTTTATTAGAATCTAGGGTATTCTCGAAGCGAAAATATCCGTATTTGAAAAAATTACTCATAGCGAAAAAAGCTGATTTAGCCAAATTTCAAAGCCTAGCAGCACACCCTTCCGCCCAAGAGGCATCCGATTTGAATATTTATTATTAAAGATGTTTATCCAAAGTTTTTTACATAATTCGAACCTAAGCCTTGTTTTTATTAGAATCTAGGGTATTCTCGAAGTGATAATAGCCTTATTCGTAAATATTACGTTTGGCGAAAAAAAGCTAATTTAGTCAAATTTCAAAGCTTAGCAGCACACCCTTCCGCCCAAGACGCATCCGATTTGATTATTTATTATTAAAGATGTTCATCCGAAGTTTTTCACATAATTCGAACCTAAGCCTTGTTTTTATTAGAATCTAGGGTATTCTCAAAGCGAAAATGACCTTATTTGAAAAAATTACTCGTAGCGAAAAAAGCTGATTTAGCCAAATTTCAAAGCCTAGCAGCACACCCTTCCGCCCAAGAGGCATTCGATTTGAATAATTATTATTAAAGATGTTTATCCGAAGTTTTTCACATAATTCGAACCTAAACCTTGTTTTTATTAGAATCTAGGGTATTCTCGAAGTGATAATAGCCTTATTCGTAAATATTACGTTTGGCGAAAAAAAGCTAATTTAGTCAAATTTCAAAGCTTAGCAGCACACCCTTCCGCCCAAGACGCATCCGATTTGATTATTTATTATTAAAGATGTTTATCCGAAGTTTTTCACATAATTCGAACCTAAGCCTTGTTTTTATTAGAATCTAGGGTATTCTCGAAGCAAAAATGGCCTTATTTAGAAAAATTACGTATAGCGAAAAAAGTTGATTTAGCCAAATTTTAAAGCCTAGCAGCACACTCTTCCGCCCAAGACGCATCCGATTTGACTATTTGTTATTATAAAAGTTTATCTAAAGTTTTTCACGCAACTCGAACCTAAGCCTTGTTTTTATTAGAATCTAGGGTATTTTCGAAGCGAAAATGGCCTTATTTAGAAAAATTACGTATAACGAAAAAAGCTGATTCAGCCAAATTTCAAAGCCTAGCAGCACATCCTTCCGCCCAAGAGGCTTCCGATTTGATTATTTATTATTATAAAAGTTTGTCCAAAATTTATTATTCGCGATTTTTTAGTTTATTTTTCTTCTAAATGTGGGTACCAGCGGACTACGGATTAATGGTCGATGTTTGAAATAGCACTTGCAAAATATCCACCAAACACCGGCAGGCAAAGAGAGGTGGGCTACACGTAACTGTGGGATTTCGCTGTGAACAACGCATACTTTTTAGTTTATTAAACGCATTACGTCGTCGTGAATCGTACTTTTGGTTCAATGTTTTAATTTCACCGTAACCCCCCGTTGGAAAAATCCTGGCTGTGCCCCAGATCGTATGCTTTTACCCCAAAATTCAATACCAATGTTGAGCTTTACCGTATTCAATTTATGATCTATTTAAATCAGGGTGTGCAACCTTTTTTAACGGCGGGCCAAATACAAGTAACAGGGTGATGCCGCGTGCCGCACCTAGAAATTATACCTACGAAAGTCTCGAAATTTGTAGTTTTAATTCGTTAATACCCTGTTATTTCTCCTTACCATGTGCACCTTAAATAAGAGGTTTCCATAATTGGAAGGAAATTATTTTGTTCCAACCCCCATTCCGCAAGTACGGACGTTATTTATCTGAAAAGACATTAATCCGTTCTGAGCCCCCACAAAACACGGACATAATATTTGGCTTGGATAAGCAAAGACTGCGGAAAGTGTGGGGGCGGCGGTCGAGGGAGGTGAGAGTAGGCGTGAAAGTTGAGAGAGAACGTAATGAACGAAAATGAGCACACGCACATGAATATCAAAATTAGAATTTACTCGTTTTTTGCAGTTTTATTTTAATTTTTCATTTAGTTTTAACTGTTACGCATATCATCGTTTGCTCAACTGAAACTGAGTGAGACTTTTTGCACGTACTCGCATGAAAAGGAACGGGCCAAATGGGATGGTGGATATTTGATTGGCGTGTGGCAGGGCTTGTACCACGGGCTTTTCATTTTTATATTGCTCACGACACCATTCGTGTATTCAGTAAAACGTATATGTAATTCCGCGATCATCGTCATTATTAAATGAGTGAACCTGATTACCAAATTCCCATCTGCCAATAAAAGAGAATTAAGACCGGAAATCTCAATAGATTACACCTCTGTGATTACTTGTCTAAGATTTTTAAAATATTAGAATTCACCACTCTCCTAATCGTATTTGAAATGTTGAGACTAAATAATGAGTGAAGTTTGAAGGCATCATTATTATGATGGATTTATGTTAGTACAAAATAAAAATGCTATATTTTTTTAAGGAAGGATATTTTTTATGAAGCTTGATATTTCGTCAATATGCAGAAGCATTACTTGTCATCAGATTATCCCTGAAGTCCTGTTTTACTGATGTAAGTTGTATTTTATGTCTAACTTAGTTTCTTCCGTTTAGAAAACATTTGGGACTTGAAAACCTAATTTCTATTATATGTATTATTCTTATGTCTTACATATTATCGTTGTAAGCCTTGCATTTATTGGTTGATTCTAGTGGGTAATATTAATAACATTAGGCTACTAGAATGGACTAAGAAATTAATATTGTTACAAAATTAGAGGTACATGTGAACTGTATTAGACACAGTCAGTTTATCACCAAAATCTCAATGAATGAGGTGTGAATTTTGATAGCCCATTAATTAATAGAAATATATAGGTAATCATGCTGGCAACCTGATCAGTTGCATACCTTTGACAATATTAGTCCACCATATAAATTTTGTACTTGAATTAGTCAACTTATCACGAGATAATTATTTTTAGAAATCGAGTCAACGTCAGGAATGGGTCGTGGCTTTACTGTTACTTGAGGTTTCAGTAGAGAATGGAGTTTTAAGGCATCTCCATCCCTCCACTAGCCGGGGGGCTCACCTTGGGTAAGTGACAGCCCCTCCTAAACCTCCCAAACTGGGGTTACAGTTGAATTTTGAAACATGAAGTCTGAAGGATACTTTTCAAGACATTGTTACTTCTTGTGTTTTATATTGCAGTGTCGTAAAATCGCATATTTGTCAAATGCTTTGATGTGTTCAGAATCAAACATATTTCATTTCTATAATACCAATTAAACTATTAAACTTCGAATAAGGTATTCACAGCAATTGATTACACCGGGGGGTCGCGATGGTCTTGCAAAACAGTAGGAAATAATACAAAGCTTTTATATTATCAATAGAATGCGTTGGCCTCCGATAAATTTCAACTAGTCGTAAGACCCTAGAATGTCGCTTCTTGTTTGAAAACCAAGCACGCGGGTTGAGATGTTTATGGCATGTTAGCCATAGTGACGCACACGAACTCTCCTGCATTTCTGCGCGCCACCATAAACACGCGGCCATGGAAGCAATGCTGTGAAACGCCGAGATTTCGATACCAGGGGGTTTACTGCCGGGTAGGTTTGTAGTCTATGTTGTTTCATCGTGAAGATTACCATACGTTCGGAAGTAACGTCATAAATTCGTTATTGGACACGTCAGTTGTTGCTCTTGGTATTTTTCTCCTTCGTCATGATAAAATCGCTTTTCTCTTCGAATACTGGGAAAATTGCTTAGGAATATTAAGTTATTAAAGATTGATTTTTCGCCCGAAGGCTATTACTATTACTTACTTAAAAAATTTCCGTAGACTTCAGGAGATTCGTTTTTTATGTGCCAGAATAAAAAATAGCGACACCTTGTGACGTGTCCATATAATTTGAACATAGCTTTCTTGTTTTACTTACCATGGCGAAAAAGCGACAATATGAGGAAGTCTTCAACACCACGAAGAATTTAGCTACGGGGTTTCAATACCAGCCGTAAATCTGCAGCTTCATGATGAGAAATTAAATTACACAATATTCCATTATTATCACTTATTTTATTGATAAGTAGATAAAGTGAGGCAGGGGGTCGAGAGGTTCAGGTGACCCACCAAAGGGGGTCGCAAGTCAAAAAAGGTTCGGAACCACTGGTCTAGATTCTGAATGAAACAAGGCTTAGGTTTGAGTTGTGTGAAAAACTTTAGATAAACTTTTATAATAATAAATAATCAAATCGGATGCGTCTTGGGCGGAAGGGTGTGATGCTAGGCGTTAAAATTGGGCTAAATCAGCTCTTTTCGCTATGAGTAATTTTTTTAAAATAGACCTTTTTCACTTCGAGAATACCCAAAATTCTAATAAAAACAAGGCTTAGGTTCGAGTTGTGTGAAAAATTTTAGATAAACTTTTATAATAATAAATATTCGAATCGGATGCCTCTTGGGCGAAAGGGTGTGCTGCTAGGCTTTGAAATTTGACTAAATCAGCTTTTTTCGCTATGAGTAATTTTTCTAAATAAGGCCATTTTCGCTTCGAGAATACCCTAGATTCTAAAAAAAACAAGGCTTAGTTTCGAATTGTGTGAAAAACTTCAGATAAACATCTTTAATAATAAATAATCAAATGGGTTGCCTCTTGGGCGGAAGGGTGTGCTGCTAGGCTTTGAAATTTGACTAAATCAGCTTTTTTCGCTATGAGTAATTTTTCTAAATAAGGCCGTTTTCGCTTCGAGAATACCCTAGATTCTAATAAAAACAAGACTTAGGTTCGAGTTGTGTGAAAAACTTCAGATAAACATCTTTAATAATAAATAATCAAATGGGTTGCCTCTTGGGCGGAAGGGTGTGCTGCTAGGCTTTGAAATTTGACTAAATCAGCTTTTTTCGCTATGAGTAATTTTTCTAAATAAGGCCGTTTTCGCTACGAGAATACCCTAGATTCTAATAAAAACAAGGCTTAGGTTTGAGTTGTGTGAAAAATTTTAGATAAACTTTTATAATAATAAATATTCGAATCGGATGCCTCTTGGGCGGAAGGGTGTGCTGCTAGGCTTTGAAATTTGGCTGAATCAGCTTTTTTCGTTATACGTAATTTTTCTAAATAAGGCCATTTTCGCTTCGAGAATACCCTAGATTCTAAAAAAAAAAACAAGGCTTAGGTTCGAATTGTGTGAAAAATTTCAGATAAACATCTTTAATAATAAATAATCAAATGGGTTGCCTCTTGGGCGGAAGGGTGTGCTGCTAGGCTTTGAAATTTGACTAAATCAGCTTTTTTCGCTATGAGTAATTTTTCTAAATAAGGCCGTTTTCGCTTCGAGAATACCCTAGATTCTAATAAAAACAAGACTTAGGTTCGAGTTGTGTGAAAAACTTTAGATGAACTTTTATAATAATAAATAGTGGTTCGTAAACTTTTTCGAGCGCGACCCAAATCTGAATTTTATGAATACTCGCGACCCAATCCTAAATAACGCAAAATGTGTTTTTAATGTTCGTACAAATACAGACAACTATTTATTAGAAACAGTCCATTGACTCAGTGAGATTGATGAAACAGAATTTTCCTTTTCATTATATCTTCAATACACAGCTTTATTTTACTGAGCGCAATACGCAAGTTGTCATGGGAATCGAGGCGATTGCGAGCTTAGTTTTAATATCATTCAGTGCCAAATATCCTCGCTCGCACAGGTGCCTTGTCGCGAATTGTAGCAGAAACCTCGTCCGCTGTCTGTCGCAAACACGACATTCTAGCTGGACTTAAGTATCTCTCGCAATATACAACTTTTTACTCATCAAATGTGCACACACTGATTCGTTCGCGGTAAATGGTGCCTCGAGATGAAGTCACATTTTCTCTAGATATTGAATAATTTAATGTTGAGAAGCGAGATTTTTCATTGCATCGTCTATTACAATTTACATTACCAAAAAGACACCCATTTTTGGTTATTTTAATCCACTAAGACGACATTCCGCGAGGTCAACACAACGACAAGCGACGTGCATGGTTACCGATGCCATAAAATATTACACGTGACTGGCATATCAGAATTGTGATGTAACAATGAGCTCAAGACAGTTCTTTCCGTGAATGAAACTTTATATTTCATTATTTTTAAATACCAGAGTTTAGAAGCTAAATTGAATCATTGGGAAAGCTGAAAATTCGTCCTTCTCCTCTTAGATTGCCCTTGCATTGACGACCTTGTCGCGACCCATACTTTAAGAACCACTGAGATAAGCGGTAAATTCAAGTACATTTTACGGTAACTTAAGGATAAGAATTTCAATGAATATACTGTATTTTCCAAATATCTCATCAAAAAAGTATTCACCCGACTAACAAAACAAGATCTGAGCAAGTCAGTTAATAAGATTCGTAATCAAAGGAGTTTACTCTCAGAGAATATACCATTAATAATGCCAGTGCTACTATAACGTGAGAACCACGTATCCATATTCGACTTTGAAAATGTTTTAAAACCGGGACAATTACAGGCCTAAGTCCTATAGCCAGGGCTGCCATCGATATTAACCCCACAATAAGGACAACAGGGAAACATAATCATAAGATAACAAAGAACGAGATGTAATGAACCAAAATGTATTCATGCCAGAGCGACCAGGGTCCAATCATACTTTTCATTAGCAAAGATTTGCTACATGAGTTCTTTAGTCCTAAAAACTATTAGTTCCATCTCACTTCTAAGTTGTATCTTGCTTCTAGATAAACGAACTGATCTTGACTATTGTGGCAATAATTTGCTGTTGTTGTTGTCTCTAATGCGCCTAGCAATCAATAAGATTCTAATATAATTTCTGTCAAATCAATCATTTCAATTGCCCAACCCGAGCGCCCGGAATAAGAACCTCTACCCTTGAAATGAAACAGAAATAAGGACACATGTCAAAAGAGGATTTTATTGATTGATATAAAAAAGATTCATACACTCTACACAATACAATTTGAGTCGATGGGTACAAAATTTTAAAATTATGTGTAATCCATTGCTGAAAAAAGCCTATTTCGCCTATATCGTCATAGGTGAAAAATCGTAAATTTATGCACTTTCCAAACATTACTCACATGTCTTTCCGCCCAAGAGGGGCGAGATTTTATTGATTGATATAAAAAAGATTCATACACCCTACACAATACAATTTGAGTCGATGGGTACAAAATTTTAAAATTATGTGTAATCCATTGCTGAAAAAAGCCTATTTCGCCTATATCGTCATAGGTGAAAAATCGTAAATTTATGCACTTTTCAAACATTACTCACATGTCTTTCCGCCCAAGAGGGGCGAGATTTTATTGATTGATGTAAAAAAGATTTATACACTCTACACAATACAATTTGAGTCGATGGGTACAAAATTTTAAAATTATGTGTAATCCATTGCTGAAAAAAGCCTATTTCGCCTATATCGTCATAGGTGAAAAATCGTAAATTTATGCATTTTTCAAACATTACTCACATGACTTTCCGCCCAAGAGGGGCGAGATTTTATTGATTGATATAAAAAAAATTTATACACTCTACACAATACAATTTGAGTCGATGGGTACAAAATTTTAAAATTATGTGTAATCCATTGCTGAAAAAAGCCTATCTCGCCTATATCGTCATAGGTGAAAAATCGTAAATTTATGCACTTTTCAAACATTACTCACATGTCTTTGCGCCCAAGAGGGGCGAGATTTTATTGATTGATATAAAAAAGATTCATACACTCTACACAATACAATTTGAGTCGATGGGTACAAAATTTTGAAATTATGTGTAATCCATTGCTGAAAAAAGCCTATTTCGCCTATATCGTCATAGGTGAAAAATCGTAAATTCATGCACTTTTCAAACATTACTCACATGTCTTTCCGCCCAAGAGGGGCGAGATTTTATTGATTGATATAAAAAAGATTCATACACTCTACACAATACAATTTGAGTCGATGGGTACAAAATTTTAAAATTATGTATAATCCATTGCTGAAAAAAGTCTATTTCGCCTATATCGTCATAGGTGAAAAATCGTAAATTTATGCACTTTTCAAACATTACTCACATGTCTTTCCGCCCAAGAGGAGCGAGATTTTATTGACTGATATAAAAAAGATTCATACACTCTACACAATACAATTTGAGTCGATGGATACAAAATTTTAAAATTATGTGTAATCCATTGCTGAAAAAAGCCTATTTCGCCTATATCGTCATAGGTGAAAAATCGTAAATTTATGCACTTTTCAAACATTACTCACATGTCTTTCCGCCCAAGAGGGGCGAGATTTTATTGATTGATATTGAAAAGATTCATTAACTCTGCACAATACAATTTAAGTCGACGGGTACAAAATTTTAAAATCATTTATTAGATATTGGAGGGTAAAATGTTCCACCTGGTAGACATATAATCCATGCGCTCAGTACGAACGACATCGATGGCCCTTGTTCAACGTATGGAAAGCGAATCGAGAAAGACTTGAACCCACTTTTGGATGCCTTGTGGCTCGTGTATCTGAGTACAAAGGGAGATACATCTTTTCGTTTATAGTTTTGCTGCTTTTTCGTTACATTTGACAACAATAGGGAATAAGAATTATCAAACTCTGTAAGCCAAGCTATTATATTCACATTGTAACTTGAAATGCTGCGTCAAATACCATCTTCATTTCATTAATAGATCAAGTTTATTTATTTATATTAGGTTGTTTTGGCATTGGTGCTTCCCCAACCAGGCCGACATGCTCACTGCGTGCCAGAGGTCAATGATGCTATTTGTCGATTGGCAATAACTAAAAGATAGAGCATTATAAACTTAGAAGCATTAGGTCAGGGGTGGGCAATTACTTTACTGAGTGGGCCGGATTCGGATAATAGACCTGGTTACTGGGCCAGAGGATCCAAACTCAAAATGATCAAAAACGGTTATTTGTAAATACGTATACATAACGATTATTAATGGGACGTTATAGCAGAGGATGGCAAATTACGGCAGCTGCACGAATAAAGTTTATAGAAAAAGAAGTTTGCAAGTGTTTTGGAGAGTTGACACGTACAAACTGATTTACATCTCACCGAAAGACATAGTGACAATTTAAACAGTACATTTACAACTAATTTATTGAAACACAACTAAAAATCGACAAATTCACGCAAAATCGCTAAAACTAGGCAATGTTTACATCTATGCTTGAATATCTTTAATTGTTAGCTACGTCATCGTAAACTTTTTGCTGATTGGTCATTGTTACGGATATAACCAGGGGGAAACATCCATACGTAGGGATTACGGTATTTACTTTAGCCGACGATCAGTAATCGATATTTTCAATGAAATGTCATTTTAAATCATCGATACTTTCAACGGAAATTCATATTCATAAAAACCATAGTCCTGATGTCGGCACAAGTGGGCCGGATGAAACACTCGGGTGGACCGGATCCGGCCCGCGGGCCGTAATTTGCCCACCCCTGCATTAGGTGAATACTGGGGGAACTGGGCTGGAGACGACGTCAATCTTTCCGATATGGGGCTGCAGGCGTTCGTCGTAATCCTGCAACAAAATGTTGATGCAATTTTTAAAAAAGGTTTGTTTGTCATAATTAATGACCTACATTTTATGATGTTTTTGTGCTCATATTGGCATACTTGAATAGTTGTTTGGAATATTTGGTAGGATTGTATGATAGTATATATTCATATTTATCTCGAGGCAGATACAGAAAACTGCATAGCGGGATACGGTATTCATATCAGATATGGGATTAGCAGTCAGATAGGTCAAATATCTCATGGTTTGGTGTTGGGGATCATAGGTTGACTTCTTTCTTCAGTAGCATGAGCGCAACCGTTTTTAATATAAAATGACTTTTTCGCCGTTCAGAAGTTGCAAGAAATCGATTTTTATGTTCACGCGATGTTATTAATGCATGGGCTTTCTTATCAGTCAAAGATGACAAACGAGTATATACACGAGAAATTATGAAACGGCTTGGTCAAATAATATAGGTTTTGGCTCTTTTAATTTTCTCGACCATATAATCCGATCACCACATTCAAATACATGTCACAATTTCGAAACCTTTTTTAAAAACTTGTTTACATACTCGCTGAAATTATGGATTTTGTGCGATGTTGACGTTGGATGGTTGGATATGATGGGTGACGTAGGGTGACTAAGAGTTATGAACGACTTTTCATCTCACAGCGGATGTGATTCCTTTTTCTGCACCTCTACAACTTGGAAAGAATGGGAATATTGATGACATTATAGCATCCGCACACCATAACAACGGACAATGTCTTGTTACAAAACGGTTGGTGCTTCGGTTTTTGCATGGCGCAAACGTTTTAAATTAGTTTACCACCGCATCTCCGAATGCGATGGGCAGGTTCAAAGATTCAAATCCTTTGGGATAATCACATGCAAGAGGACTGCTGGTCTCTAGAAAGTGGTTCATGTAATCCCCGGTCGATTACAACTTCCTCCGACGTCAAGTCCGCGCACCGGAATTAAATACCTGGTTGGCTATTTTTATGGACTCGTAACCCTGTCCTAAGGCCGTGTCGCGCCGTATGAATAAACCATTCTATCGGCCTTCCCTCTCCCCGGAATAAATAGGACAATTCTATCCAATATGACATAATTCGAATCTTTGCATTGAAATGGTTTATTGAACTCTATATGGAAATGTGTCTCGTCAAGAAAAAAAAGGCTCTAATTGATCAGGTGCAGTATCACCATATTCTGTACCGGTATTTTCCTTATCACTTTGTTGACTATATATTTGTTTTCGGCCTATGACACGGTGCCATAATACAAGACTAATTCCCTTTTGATGCTTGTTCTCGTACCACAATAACGATGAGTGTTATCAGATTATTCCACCAACCACGTTCAACTGATGTAAGTTGAAGATTGTTCAAGTTTCAAGTTTGTTCAATTAGGGAAAGATTTTTAAACCTGAAAACTAAATTTCTGGTATATATATGTGTTAAGTTGTTCTGATGTCTTACTAATTATCAATGTAAAACTTGTATTTACTGCTTTGTTGACGTATAAGATTAATGTTTTCAGAAAAAGAGGTAAAAATTGATACTAAACCAGAAGTGTTTAAATCATGAACAGTAAAATGCGCAGCCAATCTTTCAAAGGGATAACGGGCAAACCACGAACACGCTGACAATCAAATCACGGGCATACTGTCCACATTTTATTGGTCTCGAGTCCGTGTAGAATTATATTAAATATTAATTAGTTAGCATATCACATATTTTTTTCAGAAGTTTAGTCAACACGAAGGATGGATGATGACTCATGGCTTTACTGTTGCCTGTTGGTGCCAGTAGAGAATGGAGCTTTAAGGCAGCTACATCGCTCCACTAGTCTGGGGGCTCACCCAGAAGGGACAGCACCCCCTAAACCTCCCTTACTGGCGTAACAGGTAAATTTTGTTCAGATAATTTTATCAATTTCTTTTTTTATCGGACAATTTGGATTTTCATTAGTGTAAATGCATCAAATGTGTTTTATTTATCATTAGACCATTAAATATGCTAAACGACATGCTCAGATATAAAATTATCAGTTACTGATTACATATATATATACGCAATGTATGTTTTTGAGATGTATGTATAGTGTATGTACCTTATTATGAATAAATATGAATGAATATGAATAAATCTCAAACTTTAAGAATATTTTGTTTCCTTTGTGTACGTCGATCGAATGATATATGATATACGATTTTTCACCTATGCCAATATATGAGAAACAGGCTTTTTCAGCAATGGATTACGCACAATTTTAAAATTTTGTACCCATCGACTCAAGTTGTTTTGTGTAGACTTTTAGAACCTTATTAATATCAAATAATAAAATCTCTCCCCACTTAGGCGGAAAGCGATGTGACTAACGATTGAAAAGTGTATATATTTACGATTTTTGACCTATGCCGATATTTGAGAAATAGGCACTTTTCAGCAATGAATTACGCATAATTTTAAAATTTTGTACCCATCGACTCAAGTTGTTATGTGTAGACTTTTAGAACCTTATTAATATCAAATAATAAAATCTCTCCCCACTTGGGTGGAAAGCCATGTGACTATCGTTTGAAAAGTGTATATATTTACGATTTTTAACCTATGCCGATATTTGAGAAATAGGCACTTTTCAGCAATGGATTACGCATAATTTTAAAATTTTGTACCCATCGACTCAAGTTGTTTTGTGTAGACATTTAGAACCTTATTAATATCAAATAATAAAATCTCTCCCCACTTGGGCGGAAAGCGATGTGACTAACGTTTGAAAAGTGTATATAATTACGATTTTTGACCTATGCCGATATTTGAGAAATAGGCAAATTTCAGCAATAGATTACACATAATTTTAAAATTTTGTACCCATCGACTCAAGTTGTTATGTGTAGACTTTTAGAACCTTATTATTATCAAATAATAAAATCTCTCCCCACTTGGGCGGAAAGCGATGTGACTAACGTTTGAAAAGTGTATATAATTACGATTTTTGACCTATGCCGATATTTGAGAAATAGGCAATTTTCAGCAATAGATTACACATAATTTTAAAATTTTGTACCCATCGACTCAAGTTGTTATGTGTAGACTTTTAGAACCTTATTAATATCCAACAATAAAATCTCTCCCCACTTGGGCGGAAAGCGATTTGACTAACGTTTGAAAAGTGTATATAATTACGATTTTTGACCTATGCCGATATTTGAGAAATAGGCAATTTTCAGCAATAGATTACACATAATTTTAAAATTTTGTACCCATCGACTCAAATTGTATTGTGTAGAGCAGGACTGGGCAATTATTTTTGCTATCGGGCCACATTGACTATTCCAAATGCAGTGGCGGGCCGGACTAAGTGAAGCCAATTGTGCGTTTTTAATGCATTTCAGTACACATTTAAATAAAACAAAGTACTATTGTACTCCGTTATTTTTATTTAAAGCACAGTTATTAAAACTAGTTTAAAACATAAATATCGCGATTTCGAGACAATACATATGATCAGAGAAACGTCACGCTTGCAAAACAATGCTGAATTTTATCATTAATGCTAAAGAGTGAGTAACTATGCGGAATTAAGACCATGCCTTCGATGGCCAAACATTCGTGATTCATATAACTTTGTTGTCACCATAGCATTTTTAACGTAAACAGGGGTCGTGGAAAATTGTAACGCATTGAAAGGCGTTGCGAGTTTAAAAGTATGGAATGCACTGCTCTAAAATACAACGTCTATCTGCGTATATAAAAATGTGAAATAAAGTGCCGGAATATACTTAATTTTGATACCTATTTTTGCGATACGGGTATATTTAAAACGCATTGATATGGGCACATTTAAATGTCTTGCTTTGTTGTTTTAAACTTAACCCGCGATTGCTTTGGCAAAATATAATCATTACTACTCTTGAATACCACCCCATGCCGCGGATCTAAAAATGTGAGATAAAGTGCCAGATTACTTTTATTCGTGTTTTGCGATTTCGTGAAATCAACAAATGTGATTTGTTCTTGCAACAATGACTTGGCTCTATTTTACAGATTTCACCATTAGAAAAATCCCTACGTCTGCAATAAAACCACACCGAGTTAAATTCAATTTAGTACCATGAAAATCGGTTGAATTTACTTTACTTTGTGCCATGGGCACCAGAAATTTTTCAGTTTCCAATTTTTACAACAGCGTTTTTAATCTGTCGCAAGCCTTCTAAATCAATTTTGTATGTGTCAAGTTTTTAGTATTTTATATTGCCGCTCTGAAATCTCGATTTAGGTTGCTTGCAGATGCATTCCTTTATCTTTAGCATTATTATATAATGACTCGTTTTCCTCAATGGTTTCACAGTTCCGTATGCAAGACATATATATATATATATATATATGGAGTTTGAAGGAAATTTGTGAATATAATCACCGACGTAAAGGTGTTTACGGTCTAAATAACATCTCGAGCTGACGAAAACAATCGGTCATTTAAAAAAAAATTAGTCGAATGGTATTGCCGACTTTTTCATTTTCCTAAACAAAATTTTGTTCACAGTTAAAGTATACTTTATATGAAATTAAAAAGAAAGTGTCCACATCTAGAAACCTGCTCGCGGGCCGGATGAAACGTTGCCGCGGGCCGGATGTGGCCCGCGGGCCGCAACTTGCCCAGGCCTGGTGTAGAGTGTATGAATCTTTTTTATATCAATCAATAAAATCTCGCCCCTCTTGGGCGGAAAGACATGTGAGTAATGTTTGAAAAGTGCATAAATTTACGATTTTTTCCCTATGACGATATAGGCGAAATAGGCTTTTTTCAGCAATGGATTACACATAATTTTAAAATTTTGTACCCATCGACTCAAATTGTATTGTGTAGAGTGTATGAATCTTTTTCATATCAATCAATAAAATCTCGCCTCTCTTGGGCGGAAAGACATGTGAGTAATGTTTGAAAAGTGCATAAATTTACGATTTTTCCCCTATGACGATATAGGCGGAATAGGCTTTTTTCAGCAAAGGATTACACATAATTTTAAAATTTTGTACCCATCGACTCAAATTGTATTGTGTAGAGTGTATGAATCTTTTTTATATCAATCAATAAAATCTCGCCCGTCTTGGACGGAAAGACATGTGAGTAATGTTTGAAAAGTGCATAAATTTACGATTTTTCACCTATGACGATATAGGCGAAATAGGCTTTTTCAGCAATGGATTACACAATTTTAAAGTTTTGTACCCATCGACTCAAATTGTATTGTGTAGAGTGTATGAATCTTATTTATGTCAATCAATAAAATCTCGCCCCTCTTGGGCGGAAAGACATGTGAGTAATGTTTAAAAAGTGCATAAATTTACGATTTTTCACCTATGACCATATAGGCGAAATAGGCTTTTTTCAGCAATGGATTACACATAATTTCAAAATTTTGTACCCATCGACTCAAATTGTATTGTGTAGAGTGTATGAATCTTTTTTATATCAATCAATAAAATCTCGCCCCTCTTGGGCGGAAAGACATGTGAGTAATGTTTGAAAAGTGCATAAATTTAAGATTTTTCACCTATGACGATATAGGCGAAATAGGCTTTTTTCATCAATGGATTACACATAATTTTAAAATTTTGTACCAATCGACTCAAATTGTATTGTGTAGAGTGTATGAATCTTTTTTATAGCAATCAATAAAATCTCGCCCCTCTTGGGCGGAAAGACATGTGAGTAATGTTTGAAAAGTGCATAAATTTACGATTTTTCCCCTATGACGATATAGGCGAAATAGGCTTTTTTCAGCAATGGATTACACATAATTTTAAAATTTTGTACCCATCGACTCAAATTGTATTGTGTAGAGTGTATGAATCTTTTTTATATCAATCAATAAAATCTCGCCCCTCTTGGGCGGAAAGACATGTGAGTAATGTTTGAAAAGTGCATAAATTTACGAATTTTCACCTATGACGATATAGGCGAAATAGGCTTTTTTCAGCAATAGATTACACATAATTTTAAAATTTTGTACCCATCGACTCAAATTGTATTGTGTAGAGTGTATGAATCTTTTTTATATCAATAAATAAAATCTCGCCCCTCTTGGGCGGAAAGACATGGGACTAATGTTTGAAAAGTGTATGTTTTACGATATTTATTTTTAAAGTAATTACTCGTGCTGCATTTTTTTAGTTTAAAACTCATATTTATAGGCTGTTGTTTGATGATTTGCACTTTACACATTTTTTTGGCACGCACTTATTGTTCCAATTCACAGAAATACCGAATATAACTTTATTTTTGTATTTTCATATTCATTCGCTTCCCAAATGTGTATTGGAATTTAGTCCCGCCTCCGATTCTGATATGATATTTGAACTTTTCGCTTGGTTGCACACAAAGGTCACCGTGAGAGTCACTTCACAGTGGTTTTCACAGCGGTAACTGCAGTAGACAAAAAGCTTGGGGAGGTATTACCATCTTATCTACCACTGTGAAGCTAGTAGCAAACCTTCTTCGAATTGTGCGCAGCGGTGCGTTAAGTCTCGTTTTTGTGCTCATTGAAGAGTGATATTACAGTTTTGTGCTTTTTGAAGGGTGATGGAGTAAAACGTAGGCGATTTCTAAATTCCACACGGCAGAATTGCTCTCGATTATAGAATTGCTCTCGAATATAGATATGGAAGAAACATCAAGACCAACCATCCGAGACCAACAATCGCCGTGAAAATGCACAATTGACGATTTTCACAGCGCTAATGTTGTTATTAAAATAGCCGATTATTTTCGGCAGCGTGACGTGTTATTCAGCCGTAATGACAAATAGCGGAAGACAAATGTCTTGTTTCATGAAGAAAGATTAAAATTACATATTGTTTATTTATTTTTTGTCAATTGTGCGAGCGAGGCACTTTTTATTCATTGTAAAAATACCGGCGGGAAACTAGCGTAACTTTTTATATAAAATAATTAATGTGTAAAGTATCTTCAATCAACTTTTTGAACTAAATTTAACTCAATTAAATTTTATTGCTGACGCAGGGATTTGTCTAACGGTTGTCTTAAAAGCATTATAACCGAAAGAAATGCGATAGATACGTGTCAATATTACAAGAACAGCCCAGATTTATCAAATTTGCTTAAATACAAATTACATACAACACGATATTATCAGGGACTTTACCACACATTTTTATGTCCGCGGATTACGGTGTTAAGTTGAGAATTAACGCTTTCATTTTGTTGACGCAATTTATCTCACATCATTATGTCCACAGATTGCCGTAGTATATTACAGTAGACTCTATCGACGCAACAACGAGTTACACTGAACACAATTAAATTAATATAGAAGGACTTTTCAAATTCCTGTAGTTGTCGCGGATTAAATATTTCACGCCACATAAGAGTCATTGTACGCTGAATATGTCAGCCGTTTTAACGAACACACAATCTCGGCGAACGTTTTAGAAGCCGTTGCATGGGAATTTCCGATTTTGAACAATCGGTGATTTTAATAACAATATTAGTGCTGTGAAAAATATCTTCCGCTCAAGAGGCACGCGATTTTATAATTTCATATCAAAGTAGAATATATTAAGTTAATCACACACATTGAACCTAAAACTACTCAAACTTAGAAAAGGGAGTACTCCTCTGTTGAAGATACCCCTTTTTATTAAAATTACGTAAAGCAAAAAAGGGTTAAATTTTGCAATTTTCAAATGTTAATAGAAATATGTTCCGCTCAAGAGGCACGCGATTTTATAATTTCATATCAAAGTAGAATATATTAAGTTTATCACACACATTGAACCTAAAACTACTCGAACTTAGAAAAAAGAGTACTCCCCTGTTGAAGATACCCCTTTTCACCAAAATTACGTAAAGCGAAAAAGGGTTAAATTTTGCAATTTTCAAATGTTAGTAGAAATATGTTCCGCTCGAGAGGCGCGCGATTTTATAATTTCATATCAAAGTAGAATATATTAAGTTTATCACACACATTGAACCTGCACCTACTCAAAGTTAGAAAAGGGAGTACTGCCCTGTTGAAAATACCCCTGTTCATCAAAATTACGTAAAGCGAAAAAGGGTTAAATTTTGCAATTTTCAAATGTTAATAGAAATATGTTCCGCTCAAGAGGCACGCGATTTTATAATTTCATATCAAAGTAGAATATATTAAGTTTATCACACACATTGAACCTAAAACTACTCGAACTTAGAAAAGGGAGTACTCCCCGGTTGAAGATACCCCTTTTCATCAAAATTACGTGAAGCGAAAACGGGTTGAATTTTGCAATTTTCAAATATTAATAGAAATATCTTCCGCTCAAGAGGCACGCGATTTTATAATTTCATATCAAAGTAGAATATATAAAGTTTATCACACACATTGAACCTAAAACTACTCGAACTTAGAAAAGGGAGTACTCCCTTGTTGAAGATACCCCTTTTCATCAAAATTACGTGAAACGTAATAATGGTAAATTTTGCAATTTTCAAATATTAATAGAAATATGTTCCGCTCAAGAGGCTCGCGATTTTATAATTTTATATCAAAGTAGAATATATTAAGTTTATCACACACATTGAACCTAAAACTACTCGAACTTAGAAAAAGGAGTACTTCCCTGTTGAAGATACCCCTTTTCATCAAAATTACCTAAAGCGAAAAATTGTTAAATTTTGCAATTTTCAAATGTTAATAGAAATATGTTCCGCTCAAGAGGCACGCGATTTTATAATTTCATATCAAAGTAGAATATAATAAGTTTATTACACACATTGAACCTAAAACTACTCGAACTTAGAAAATGGAGTACTCCCCTGTTGAAGATACCCCTTTTCATCATAATTACGTGAAGCGAAAAAGGGTTAAATTTTGCAATTTTCAAATATTAATAGAAATATCTTCCGCTCAAGAGGCACGCGATTTTATAATTTCATATCAAAGTAGAATATATTAAGTTTATCACACACATTGAACCTAAAACTACTCGAACTTATAAAAGGGAGTACTCCCCTGTTGAAGATACCCCTTTTCATCAAAATTACGTAAAGCGAAAACGGGTTGAATTTTGCAATTTTCAAATATTAATAGAAATATCTTCCGCTCAAGAGGCACGCGATTTTATAATTTCATATCAAAGTAGAATATATTAAGTTTATTATACACATTGAACCTAAAACTACTCGAACTTAGAAAATGGAGTACTCCCCTGTTGAAGATACCCCTTTTTATCAAAATTACGTAAAGCGAAAAAGGGTTAAATTTTGCAATTTTCAAATGTTAATAGAAATATGTTCCGCTCAAGAGGCACGCGATTTTATAATTTCATATCAAAGTAGAATATATTAAGTTTATCACACACATTGAACCTAAAACTACTCAAACTTAGAAAAGGGAGTACTCCCCTGTTGAAGATACCCCTTTTCATCAAAATTACGTTAAGCGAAAACGGGTTGAATTTTGCAATTTTCAAATGTTAATAGAAATATGTTCCGCTCAAGAGGCACGCGATTTTATAATTTCATATCAAAGTAGAATATATTAAGTTTATCACACATATTGAACCTAAAGCTACTCAAACTTAGAAAAGGGAGTACTCCCCTGTTGAAGATACCCCTTTTCATCAAAATTATGTAAAGCGAAAAAGGGTTAAATTTTGCAATTTTCAAATGTTAATAGAAATATGTTCCGCTCAAGAGGCACGCGATTTTATAATTTCATATCAAAGTAGAATATATTAAGTTTATTATACACATTGAACCTAAAACTACTCGAACTTAGAAAAGGGAGTACTCCCCTGTTGAAGATACCCCTTTTTATTAAAATTACGTAAAGCAAAAAAGGGTTAAATTTTGCAATTTTCAAATGTTAATAGAAATATGTTCCGCTCAAGAGGCACGCGATTTTATAATTTCATATCAAAGTAGAATACATTAAGTTTATCACACACATTGAACCTAAAACTACTCGAACTTAGAAAAGGGAGTACTCCTCTGTTGAAGATACCCCTTTTTATTAAAATTACGTAAAGCAAAAAAGGGTTAAATTTTGCAATTTTCAAATGTTAATAGAAATATGTTCCGCTCAAGAGGCACGCGATTTTATAATTTCATATCAAAGTAGAATATATTAAGTTTATCACACACATTGAACCTAAAACTACTCAAACTTAGAAAAAAGAGTACTCTCCTGTTGAAGATACCCCTTTTCATCAAAATTACGTGAAGCGAAAAAGGGTCAAATTTTGCAATTTTCAAATGTTAATAGAAATATGTTCCGCTCAAGAGGCACGCGATTTTATAATTTCATATCAAAGTAGAATATATTAAGTTTATCACACACATTGAACCTAAAACTACTCGAACTTAGAAAAGGGAGTACTCCCCTGTTGAAGATACCCCTTTTCATCAAAATTACGTGAAGCGAAAACGGGTTGAATTTTGCAATTTTCAAATATTAATAGAAATATCTTCCGCTCAAGAGGCACGCGATTTTATAATTTCATATCAAAGTAGAATATATAAAGTTTATCACACACATTGAACCTAAAACTACTCAAACTTAGAAAAGGGAGTACTCCCTTGTTGAAGATACCCCTATTCATCAAAATTACGTGAAACGTAATAATGGTAAATTTTGCAATTTTCAAATATTAATAGAAATATGTTCCGCTCAAGAGGCACGCGATTTTATAATTTTATATCAACGTAGAATATATTAAGTTTATCACACACATTGAACCTAAAACTACTCGAACTTAGAAAAAGGAGTACTTCCCTGTTGAAGATACCCCGTTTCATCAAAATTACCTAAAGCGAAAAATTGTTAAATTTTGCAATTTTCAAATGTTAATAGAAATATGTTCCGCTCAAGAGGCACGCGATTTTATAATTTCATATCAAAGTAGAATATAATAAGTTTATTACACACATTGAACCTAAAACTACTCGAACTTAGAAAATGGAGTACTCCCCTGTTGAAGATACCCCTTTTCATCATAATTACGTGAAGCGAAAAAGGGTTAAATTTTGCAATTTTCAAATATTAATAGAAATATCTTCCGCTCAAGAGGCACGCGATTTTATAATTTCATATCAAAGTAGAATATATTAAGTTTATCACACACATTGAACCTAAAACTACTCGAACTTAGAAAAGGGAGTACTTCCCTGTTGAAGATACCCCTTTTCATCAAAATTACGTAAAGCGAAAAAGGGTTAAATTTTGCAATTTTCAAATGTTAATAGAAATATGTTCCGCTCAAGAGGCACGCGATTTTATAATTTCATATCAAAGTAGAATATATTAAGTTTATCACGCACATTGAACCTAAAACTACTCAAAGTTAGAAAAGGGAGTACTCCCCTGTTGAAAATACCCCTGTTCATCAAAATTACGTAAAGCGAAAAAGAGTTAAATTTTGCAATTTTCAAATGTTAATAGAAATATGTTCCGCTCAAGAGGCACGCGATTTTATAATTTCATATCAAAGTAGAATATATTAAGTTTATCACACACATTGAACCTAAAACTACTCGAACTTAGAAAAGGGAGTACTCCCCTGTTGAAGATACCCCTTTTCATCAAAATTACGTGAAGCGAAAACGGGTTGAATTTTGCAATTTTCAAATATTAATAGAAATATCTTCCGCTCAAGAGGCACGCGATTTTATAATTTCATATCAAAGTAGAATATATAAAGTTTATCACACACATTGAACCTAAAACTACTCGAACTTAGAAAAGGGAGTACTCCCTTGTTGAAGATACCCCTATTCATCAAAATTACGTGAAACGTAATAATGGTAAATTTTGCAATTTTCAAATATTAATAGAAATATGTTCCGCTCAAGAGGAACGCGATTTTATAATTTTATATCAAAGTAGAATATATTAAGTTTATCACACACATTGAACCTAAAACTACTCGAACTTAGAAAAAGGAGTACTTCCCTGTTGAAGATACCCCGTTTCATCAAAATTACGTAAAGCGAAAAATTGTTAAATTTTGCAATTTTCAAATGTTAATAGAAATATGTTCCGCTCAAGAGGCACGCGATTTTATAATTTCATATCAAAGTAGAATATAATAAGTTTATTACACACATTGAACCTAAAACTACTCGAACTTAGAAAATGGAGTACTCCCCTGTTGAAGATACCCCTTTTCATCATAATTACGTGAAGCGAAAAAGGGTTGAATTTTGCAATTTTCAAATATTATTAGAAATATGTTCCGCTCAAGAGGCACGCGATTTTATAATTTCATATCAAAGTAGAATATAATAAGTTTATCACACACATTGAACCTAAAACTACTCGAACTTAGAAAAGGGAGTACTCCCCTGTTGAAGATACCCATTTTGTTCAAAATTACGTAAAGCGAAAAAGGGTTAAATTTTCAAATATTAATAGAAAGTCCTTCCACTCGCGATTTTATTCCCCCCTCCTTTCAAATTTTTGGAAAACTGAAAAAGTAACAAATAGCGCGTGCGATTGCTTTCGCTAAAATTCCTGATTGTTTTTATCAGCGTGACGTGTTATTTAGGCCGTAAACACTTTTAGTTGGTGTTTATTCTCCCTGAATCACAACAATTATTTCACGACAACGATAATAATTACTTTATTTTTGCGCAGAATTGAAATTCGCTGAGAGTTATTATACAATCAATCGAAACTAAATACAATTAGGCATTAGGCCTGTTTATCTCATATTTTTACAACAAAAGATTGAGTGGTATTTTAGACTAATAATGTTTATATTTTGACGCAAGAAGACGTAACCGCGAGTTACGTTGGACACAAGATTATATCAATATAGAAGAAAGTTTCAGATTCTCGTAGCTATCATGAAATGAATATTTTACTGGAGAGAAAGTTGGTATACGCTGAAAAACTCGGCCTTTTTAACGAGAGCGCAATCGCGGCGACTGTTTCATAAGGGAATGGAAATTTCCGGTTTTAAACCCCCCCTGTTTTTAAAATCTTGACTGCGCGCCTGGCTGATTTTCATCATTCCACCGTGAGCTACATGTAACCCTAACAAAAACGATGAAATAAAGGCGCTCCGTAGTATGTGCACCAAGATGGCGGACACCGGAACGTAGAATGTGTACCAGGTTTGGGTTAGGGCATAATTTTATTCCCGTTCTATTTAGAGATGTACCGATACCGATTAATGTTTAATGTTTACTTTAACTGATTAAGATACACTGTACAGCAGGCCTGCACAACTCAAATTACCACGAGGGCCGCAAGCATAAATCTGAAGTCCCGGCGGGCCGCAAACTTTGCCACATACATGTTTCTCAAGATGTACTACAAATCAAAATAATATTGGAAAACAATTAAATTTAATGAAACACTTTCATTACTGGGGAGCTTAAAAATATGAAGACTCTTATTTTCTTCTATATAAAAACAAGGTACAGTATTTTTGCATATGAGATGGCAAATATGTATTTAGTGGTTCATCTACCTTGAAAACGCACCCTTCATTTCCAATATTTCTTTTTTATTAGAATTAGGTATTGCGTGTTGCAGTATAAACTGAGTGCAGGAAAATATTTTACTCAGTTTCAGTTTTGTAAAATCGCCCCAAATATATGAATGACAATTTATTTAGTCATATCAACCGTTATTAGATATTTCCATTGTAGGCTAGACAAGTTCTCTTCCGCCGTCATATTGAGACATTGTGGCGACGTCTTTCGCGACATCGTGGCGACGTCTTCCGCAACATCTTGGGGCCGAGTAACAACACTTTTCGCTTTTTCGGCTCCAATTCATTGCGAATGCGCTCAATCGAATCTCGCAAGATTCAGAAAACTAAAAATCGGCACGCATGCTTTTTCTGTTCTGCGTGCTTTTCCTGATTAATATAACCATCCACATAAAACTTTATGCATATATCTTTGTTTGAACCAGAAAACTGTCAAGAACAGTATAATATTCCAGTAAGACATGAACTTGTTGCAGCCCTGCAAGTGGTCACGAGACGCGCAAAAATCATGGACCGCAGAGATTTTTCCCAGTTTTTTGGGCAGGCACAGTAGAATTTTGATCCTGGTGCCAAGTTACCGACGACTTATCATTGTAATTTCATTTCGTTTGAGACGTCGATCAACTAGAGAAGGATATATATGATAAACCCGATAAAAAAGAAAGAGCTTGATTAATATTTGTGATTCTACTTTACAGTCCAGATTTTGAAAAAAGATTCTTTGTCACAATTTAGGATATCTTTTGATAACGAATACCCATCGCTAAGTAATCGAGCAATCAAACTATTGTCCATATTTTCAACCAGTTACTGCGTTATGCAAAAAGGCATTTTCATCACTAGCTTTAATTAAAACACAGCAAAGAAATCTGCCGCACGCCGGTGTAGAGCTACGTGTTGCAGAAACTTCTTCGAGGCCTCGTTTGCAATCCTATACTGGAAACGAAACAGCGGCAAAATTATCACTATAGTTAATAATGTTTGTACATGATTTCGCTTGTACATGTTGTTTATGTCAGATGTTTTATGTGTGTCTTTCTTACGCATAATGGGTGCCCAACACTGCATTTCTTTACGCAAATTTATGGGGTTGTTTTCTGTTTCACCCATTTCAATTTTTAGCCACATTATTTGATAGTTTTTTTTCGTGTGATATGTTTTTTAGTGTGCCTTTTTGTCTAGAAGCATATTGAGTGCCCGACACTCCATTATATTAAGCAAATTTATGTTATGCTTTTCTGTTCCGGTCATTTCAATTTTTGCCGGTCCGCGAGTACATTTAATTTTATTCTACCGGTCCGCCAGGGTAGAAAGGTTGGAAACCACTGGGCTAGACGAACAATCCGTTTAGTAGCAATAGATCTTCCTCTGTTGTACTTTTTTGACTGTTAAATTACATTTTTCTACAAAATCTGCCTAATTTATTTGAAATTTTACAGTAAATAGCAAAATCTTTTGTGCGAGAATTTTTGCACCATTCATAAATGACGGAATTGTTTTTTAAGTTTCAAATTTGAATTAAAAAAGGAACTTCAGTTTCATAAACTGCTAGTAAAAAAAATGGGGTTATTAAGAGGTTTCTAATATGAACTAATGGGTGTGAGATTGTATACCGATATTGTTTTAAGCGTGATTCAGTCTGAATACTGAGATATCTAAATCAGGGTTTCCCAAACTGGAGGGCCAGGGGTCTAGCGACGAATTTTGGGGGTCGCGAAGGGCACACAAATTTCACACAAAGTTAGACATTCAGTGAAACTAGTGAAAAACATAAATCTCACGATTTCGAATATGATCAGAGTAGCGGCGCGCTTGCATAACAATGCCGGCTTTGATTGTTAGACCCGAGAAGTGGCGTGTTTCCGAATCACCCGCGGGCCGTACAGAAGTATCTAGCGGGCCGAATGCGGCCCGCGGGCCGTATGTTGTGCAGGCCTGCTGTACAGTAACGCTAGTAATCTCGGTGTTCAATTAGAAAACTCATAAGCCGGCATGTCCAATTTGAATTTAATGTCAATATCGCGACCTTTGAATATCGTTGTTCGTGTTTAAAAGAATATCGAATATCACCCACACATTCTAGCGCCGCCGTCCTACGTTCGAATTAAAAGCATTTTACAAATATTTTATTTCGTGGCTAATCGTAATCGTCGACGCAATAAGTCAAAGCCAACATGAAAGAATATCGATCAGCACCGACAAAAAGGAGGCCTACCTATAACCGTCGAGGATGTTTTTTACTTTACTATTTTATAATATTCTACAATTGCTATCATATATTTTGAGACAGTCTAGAGGGCTAGGCGGTCACCTCAATATATCTATAAAGTAATTGTGTAGTTAAACAAAATTAAATTAATACCTGCGTAGAGGGATAATTGTGTCGGAATTTAGTTCATCGATGTCGACGGACTAAATGACACTCGTACTTGACGACAAACAATCAGAATTTATACCCGTGCCAAAAGTATATGTGCGGTTAATAGGATTTACGAATCGAATCGCATCTTTTCCGAATCGATTCGAATCAGATTTAAGCGATTCGGAAAAAGAGAGAGATTAACCGAAAAAAACAAAACATTGAAGTTTGTTAATAAATCGTTGTTTTCGGCGGCTTTAAATCTGCCGAATGCGTGCATGCGCACTCCAAATAACACCAAATTACGGGACCAAAAGAAATACATTCAACATTTGTTCATCGTTGTTTTCGGCGGCGTTAAAACTGCCTAATGCGTTTATGCGGCACTCCAAATAACATCAAATTACGGGACGGAAATGAATGAAAATAAATTTTTCGTGATTGACTTTTTTACTTATCTGCCGTCATTTGTTTCAAATTCGACACAACACACTCTTTTACGCATCACTCGAGATGATGTGTGGCGTAATTTCCACCAAACTGCAAGTTCAGTTTTCCACTAAATAGCCTAAGTTTCTATTATGCACGAATTTAAATAGATCGTATACTTAAAAATTCGTGATAATTTTGATGAAAATTTTCAACAGCACACCTGCGCTGCGACTGAGTTATTGTACGCCCTGTCATGATTGGATAAAGAATCAGCTACCGACGTCTAAATAATATTTAATTTTGATTGAAATTTAATTTGAACTTTGTTATGAGTCAATTATTTCTCGTACAATCGAAGAGAACTATTACTGAATGAGTTCATCGGCCGGCAATGTTAATTGACAATCATGTTTCTCATCTTAAAATATATATTTATTTTGTTTGCGTTTGTCAGGCTTCCACTCGAGTGGCGGTAAACGAAATCAGGGGGGCATAATGTAATAGCTAATACAAAAAAAAGTAGTATATACTTACTTTTAATTCTGTTAGCGCGATACAAGCGGGAATAATACATTTCGGATTATTTCTAGCAAATGTCATAACGGACAGGTGGGAGTAAATAATACTTGAGGTATGGCAACTTGTGCACTGTTTTATACTTGTGCACTGTTTAAATCAACACGTGCCAGATTTCATACCAGACCAAGCATTCTGTGCGAATGTCGTCTTACTTTAGCCCTGTTTGATCGAGATGAAGCGTCGATCAATTATCGCTGGTCAGCGCGGCGTCCGTTATGCACATTTGGACTTTCTGAATTACGAAATTAAACGTAGTCCACGATAATAATGAAGACCTAGTTAGCCAATAACGCTGTTAGCCACAAATAATATTGTCTGCAGTATTTATGAAAATTTTTGTTCGCAATCGTAGTCGGGTGAACGATTGTTTTTTCGAAATTAATGTAATTAATCGTGGTTAATTTTATCGTCTTCAGTCATATTCTTGCAAGCATTTCCCATTTATAGTAATTCAGATGCAATTAGAATGTTTTTGTCGTATTACTCTATGCTGCTAGCATAAATATAAAATATTGTACTGAAAATTTTGAAGATAAAGAATCGCTAATAAGGCCGGCCTCAATTCAATATAACAAGAAGTGAAACACCACATATACTGGAGTGGGACTGGGAAAGCAGTGCTGTTATTGTGTTTATGGCATAACAGTACAACTGTTTCCTGCTTATTATCTTATATGAATTCCGTCAAATTGCCTCAGTCCTGATACAAGTACAGCGTGTTTGGAGCTCAAAGATACACAATAATAACTCAATATTGTAAGACTCACAGATAAGTTGCAACAGTAAGTTTTTCATCAATGCATTTATTGGGGATATTTATGACCTACATCTTTTTTTATCATGATGGAAATAAGTGTGGCTTATTGACTGAAAAACCCTTATCATCCTTGCTATATAGCTTATTTCACTTTCAAGTTTTTCTCTTCTAGATTTGAGCTTTTTTGTGACTTTGAGCAAACATACGCATTCAATAAACAAAAAAAAGTTTAATGGAATCAGATTCGGAAAGATTCGATTCGAAAATTTTTGATTCGAGATTCGATTCGAAAAAAATGTATCCAGAAGTGGCAACCCAAGCCGTTGGTAAGGACCCCAATTCCGCTGTATGATTTAAAACTGGGCGCCTATAGTTGTTTTTTGTTATGTGCTGTGTTGATATATTTCTTCATAATTACTACGTAATATTAAAAATGTCAATATAAAAATTTGACAGCGAAAATAGCCAAATTAGTTGAGCTAGTTTGGCTGATAAATAGCTAAAAACACGTGAATCCTATTCTTTCGCGGGGATGGAGACATGTATGGCTCATGGCTCACGATCTCTCCAGACGAAAAATAAATTAAAAAGTAGTATTCCAACTAATCTTTTAAAAAAATTCTGGACCATATCAAAAGGGTAAATATATCGGAAATATCGGCCTTAATCCAACCGATGCCGATACCGAGAAATGACCGACATTGCCGATACCGATACCGATATATCTCTAGTTCTATCACGAGTTTGGGGACTAGCCAAATGACTCCTGTAGTATTTGTACCTGAAACCCTAACTTGGTACACATACTACGTTACGGTGTAGGCCATCACGGTGCACATAATACGGGAGTACCAAAATAAATTTTATCTTCTTTAGTATTTATCGCGATTTCATTGTTTCTGGCTACAAAACTAATGAATATTATATCTTTATTTGTCGCTGAGTTATAGTCAATTGAGTTTGCCATATTCAGATGTCATTGGTATCTTCCTGGTTTCATACGATTAAATTGCGGAACTTACGTATGCATCAAAGTCACGGTCACGATTATTTTTTGGTCCTGATGCGGTGACCCATTGTATACTGCACAAACACTAGAAAATATAAAACGTACAAAAATAAAAGAAACTTGGGTGAATGAAAATAAACTGGAAATTGAGGTAAAAGAACAGTAGACAATGATAAGGTGCTGTCAGCGATTATGTATTTTCATGCGATATAATTCTGCACCATGTGCGGGGCAAAGAGCAACATCCCAACCCATGCAAGAATATTTGGTTCTTGTTCGTCGAGATTGGCATGTGCTTTTACTTCAGAGTGAGGTTTCAACAAGTCAAGGCATTTATCGTGGATAAAATCTTTCAATACTTTTCCATCTTTCCGGACTCCACTATACAGAATATGTGCACTTACCATGCAAATGCTCATCAAGGCATCGAAGATTCTGAAATACCACCCTAGTCCCCTTTGAGGGAACAAATAGGTTCTCATTTGTTGGTCCATACGATCGACTCCACCCATGTACCGTGTGTGATTTACAATACACAAGGGCCTTTCACGCTTCTAGTACCCGTTCGTGCAGCTTTTCAAACGAACTTCCGTTGTAACGTAGGGGTTTGTGTGAATTGTGGATAACAACGCCAATATCTTCGTATCATGTCGCGTACAGGCCAAAATTTTGTTTAATCGCAGGAAGACGGCATAATCAAAAAGAATTGCATAAGCTATATGATAATTACTGGCGTCACATCCGAAGACGTTAACCTCGCGACGCACAGCTGGAGGCGCGATATCGACGATACCCACGTCGTCAGTGCGTCAGTGTGTTGTTCAACGGCAACGCAGGCAAAAAACTTAGCAAATTTTGCCAACTTTCCCGCTTCGTTGCTCGAAAAATTCAAATGCAACATCATGCGATTTTTTGTGTATGAAAAGGTAAATATCTTGGTTACCCAAATGTCAAACCTAATTTATTTTTTATTTTTTTTGGAAAACATCACTATTAATCGCTTCGATTTTTGTACCAATTTTTTGGGGGGAATATTTACGTTTATCTTTTAATCGAGCATTATAGAAAACAAATAATTCAATCATTAGATAGCTCTGAAAAAACTAAACAACTGTCAAACTTTGTTTTTTTTGTGGCTGTAACTGTTTTAAAAATATAGCCTTTAAAAACATGACTACGAAAACGTAATTTTGATAAATAGGGGTATCTTCAACAAGGAAGTACTCCCTTTTCTAAGTTCGAGTAGTTTTAGGTTCAATGTGTGTGATAAACTTCATATATTCTACTTTGATATGAAATTATAAAATCGCGTGCCTCTTGAGCGGAACATATTTCTATTAACAATTGAAAATTGCAAAATTTAACCCTTTTTCGCTTTACGTAATTTTGATGAAAAGGGGTATCTTCAACAGGGGAGTACTCCCTTTTCTAAGTTCGAGTAGTTTTAGGTTCAATGTGTGTGATAAACTTAATATATTCTACTTTGATATGAAATTATAAAATCGCGTGCCTCTTGAGCGGAACATATTTCTATTAACATTTGAAAATTGCAAAATTTAACCCTTTTTCGCTTTACGTAATTTTGATGAAAAGGGGTATCTTCAACAGGGAAGTACTCCCTTTTCTAAATTCGAGTAGTTTTAGGTTCAATGTGTGTGATAAACTTAATATATTCTACTTTGATATGAAATTATAAAATCGCGTGCCTCTTGAGCGGAACATATTTCTATTAATATTTGAAAATTTACCATTTTTACGTTTCACGTAATTTCGAGTAATAGGGGTATCTTCAACAAGGGAGTACTCCATTTTTTAAGTTCGAGTAGTTTTAGGTTCAATGTGTGTGATAAACCTAAAATATTCTACTTTGATATGAAATTATAAAATCGCGTGCCTCTTGAGCGGAAGATATTTCTATTAATATTTGAAAATTGCAAAATTTAACCCGTTTTCGCTTTACGTAATTTTGATGAATAAAAGCATAATCGACACGGGATATTTATAAAAAATTAGTTGCTAACTATTTATTATGCTTATTTTACCAACCAAATTTAATGCTTTTGCTTTGTAAATGGTAATTTTAGTTATATTTAATAAATATCTTTTCTTTTTTGTTATGTTAATTTTACCTGTCTACATTTTTTATATTTATAAAAATGTGTATTATATTACATATTTATAAAAAATTAGTTGCTAACTATTTATTATGCTTATTTTACCAAGCAATTAATGCTTTTGCTTTGTAAATGGTAATTTTAGTTTTATTTAATAAATATCTTTCCTTTTTTGTTATGTTAATTTTACCTGTCTACATTTTTTCAGTTGTAAATAATGACACGCCTACAATTCTGCCAAGAATTTTAACCTTTTCGCCTCGCCGCACACAAAGGTCAAATTTTACTAGCTTCACAGCGGTATCTTATCTCGACAAGCAAACCAATAAAATTGAAATCATGTGTAATAAGAATGAAGCAGTTTTAATCAATTTAGCCTAGATTCAAGAACAACTTGGAGCTAGAATTGACAGCATTGAAAAAAACACTTCTTCTTCAAGCCAATCTTTAAATGAAGTGAAAATGAAACAAGACAATTTTCAAAGAAGCCAATCTGAAGATAAGCAAAAAGTGTTACAACTTGAGGATTTGGTTTTGAAACAAAAAGCTGCAATAAATGAGTTGCAACAAATGTTATCATCTATTGAGGATGAACTTGAATATGTTGCTGAAGTTCAAGAACATTCACAACAGTATGGCTGTATGGCAGGAGGTTAAATCTGGAAATTGTGGGAATACCTTACCAGAAAAATGAAATCACAAACCAGAAAGTAATTGAAGTTGCTAAACTGGTTAATGTTGAACTTAATTATAAAGACATTTCTACCTCTCATAGACTGGTTGCGGCCTGCGGGTGAGAAATCTCCAATAATTGTTCGCTTTTGCAGACGAGACAAGAGGAATTAACTGTATCGTAAAAAAGCTAACCTCATTAAAGAGAATGGAGGTAAAAAAAATTTTATAAATTAACATTTAACAGAATGGCAAAAGTTTTTATATAATGAAGCTCGTATTTTGGAAGATCAATTTAAGTATAAATACATATGGACACACTCCAGCACTCAGGAAATGTATACGTCGGCAAATAGTCTGAAAATCTTGAATGAGGATGATCTATATAAAATTCGATGATCATTTATTATTATATACCCTTGTTTATAATCATGAGGTTTTCATGTGTAATTTTATGTTACCATTATTCTAATGTCTTCTTCTAAAAAATGTAAAGTCTGCCATAACCATTTCACAGATAATGATAATTTCATCCCATGCGACTTATGCAATAATCTAATTCATTTTACCTGCTCGAAGCTGAACCATGAGCAGTTCGGTCTGTTAGGAAATTCAGACACTTCTCACCATTGTAATTTATGCTTGATCAGTAGTTCACCAATCAGGGCTGTAATGAAAGACCAATGCTGTTCCACTGCTAATTCAATCAGCCAGTCATGTTTGACTGATGTAGATGACTGGTCACTTGGATGTGAATATATTGATCCTAATAATGTTGTTAAAAAAGTGATGTCAAATTGCAATGCAAGTTTTAATATTCTTCATTTTAATGTAAGAAGTTTACACAAAAATAGTCCACAAATTGAATATCTGTTAGGTCCAAGCAAAATATTGCCTGATGTAATGGGTATTTCTGAGACTAAGCTGGGAGAGGCCTCACCTGATGTATCCATTACGCATTACTGGATATGATTTTATTCGTAAAGACTCTTGCACTAAAGCAGGAGGTGTTGGTCTATATTATATTAGAAAGTATCACATCTAATATACGCGACGATCTTAATTTAAATTCTACTGGATGCGAAGACCTATGGATTGAAATTGATCAAGCTGGATCAACCCAAAACACAAAAATCATTATTATAGCTGTTGTATATAGGCACCCATCATATAAATTGGATGATTTCCTTGATAAATTTGTTAAGTCCCTAAATGTAATAAGCTCTAGGGGTGTGTGTGCCTTTATAGTTGGTGACTTCAATATTGATTTGATGAAAGATCAAATTGATAATAATGTAACTAAATATGTTGATAGTGTCCATTCTTGTGGTTTTTTATGTGGTATTAATAAACCCACACGGGTTACTAGTTCAACAGCTACTGTACTACATCATTTTTATTTTAATAAGCTAGAATATAAAACGAATACTAGCATCATAAAATATGACATCTCATATCATTTCCCCATCTTGGCTCATATACACCTCAAATGCAAGAAGTCACAAATTAAAACACTGAGACGTGATTATAGTAACTTTAATGCTGATAATTTCAAAGATCACTTAAGTCTCGTAGTTGATAAAGATATTTCCAGTCCAGATATAAATAAAAATTTCAATCAGTTATAAATACAATAAAATCTGTGGTTGACCAGCATATTCCCTATGAAGCTAATTCAAAAAATAGTATACTGAAGCTGAAACCATGGATTTCCAAGGATCTTTACAGATCGATAAAAACCAAAAATAAGATGTACAGTAAATGTTGTAAAAATAGATCTCAGTTAAAGTTAAGAGAATACAAGTTATCTAGGGCTCTTACTAAGGCTAAACAAGATTATTATAAAGCAGTTCTTTCTCGCTACCAAAAAGATATTGCAAAAACATGGATTCAGATTCGTGAAATTATTGGCACTTCATCAAAGAAAAACAAATTATCTTCCTATCTTATAGTTAATGGAAATAAAATTAATGATGGCAATGCAATTTGTACTGCTCCTAACCAACATTTTTTAGAAGTTGGTCCTAAACTTGCTTCACGAATAAGTCCAGTTGCAGCACACCATATGCCCCCTTTGGGACAAGCACGAATGAGTCTTTTTTCCTTCGTGATACAACTCCCCTGGAAATAGAACAGCAAATTGACAAACTGGATGTGCACAAGGCTGTAGGTAGTGATTCAATACCCATAAAGATTTTCAAAATTGCCAAGTTTGTCTTGTCACCTATTTTGTCTGAAATTTTTAACAAAAGTTTCCATGAAAGTGTATATCCAGATATTTTAAAAATAGCAAAGGTTGTGCCACTCCATAACAAGGGGATTAAATATGACCCAAACAATTATAGGCCTATTTCTCTCTTATCGCAAGTAGCCAAAATGTATGAAAATATTTTATATAATCGAATCAAATATTTTTTTGAAAAAACATGTGCTTTAAGTCTCTCTCAGTTTGGTTTTAGAAATAATTATTCTACTGAATTAGCAATAGCTAGGCTTAAGGAAATGATAATGCATAATAGTACAAACAAAAAGATAACATGCGCGATTTTTTTGGACCTCGCTAAAGCGTTCGATACGGTTAACCACTCGATCTTACTGCATAAATTACGCCATTATGGTATAAGAGGGAAATCACTTAATCTTATTACGTCATATTTAAGCGGACGCCAGCAATATGTTCAAAATGGGGAATTTTTTTCTGAAATGGGCATAATCAAATGTGGAGTGCCACAGGGCTCTACAATTGGCCCACTGCTTTTTTTATGCTATATAAATGATCTACCGGCTGCATCTTCTTTCTATTCCACGCTTTTTGCAGATGATACTTCTCTTTTGAAGTCCGCTTCATCTCTGTCCGAACTTGAGACTGTGGTGAACACTGAAATACAAAAGGTTCATATTTGGCTTAAGGCAAATAAATTATCTTTAAATTATTCTAAAACAAAATTTATGCTTTTTTGTAATAAGGGAATAGATACTACTAACTTCAAACTCTCTCTAGGCAGTAAAATAATTGAGCGAACTAATAGTATAAAATATTTGGGGGTCACGATAGATGATAATTTAAGCTGGAATCCGCATATTAGTCAACTAGCCAAGAAGTTATCACAAACCGTCTGTATTTTTTATAGACTAAGACACATTTTGAATTTAAAAACGCTGAAAGTAGTTTATTATAGTTTATTTCATTCACGACTGCAATATGGAATACTTAGTTGGGGATCAGCCGCCAAGTCTCTATTACAGCCAATCCAAGTCTTACAAAATAAAATAATTAGGTGTATATCATTTTCAGAGAGGAGTCGTATAACAAACATCCGACTTTTCTGTCAAAATGAAATTTTACAGCTATCAGAGATGCATACTTAAGAAAATTGCAAAATTTATGCATCGGCATGAAAATGGGCTTCTCCCCCCTGCTTTCAAGGACTATTTTACTCATTTTAAAGATGTACATAAGTATGGTACTAGATCCAAAAAAATTAGATCCTATTTTACACCACAGGTTTCCACTGATGTTGGGAAGCGATCTTTAAAATATAATGGCGTGCAGGTTTGGGGTGGTGTCCCATCTGAAATAAAAAATGTGTCTCTCTCTTTTTACTAAGAAAATGAAAAAGCTTTTGCTAACAATGTATTCAGATTAGTTAACATTTTTTTTTTTTAAAACCGTCATTAATATGATTGAATATTGAAATATCTATTATTCTTTCAGTTTGCATTATATCTTCAACTTCCGATTGTATATCAGTGTATATTTCCTCAGGATTAGTTTATACTGTTTAACAAGAGAGTTATGCTCAAATATATGGACAAGTAGAGCCACATAATTTTAATGACGTCATAGAAAAAAAAAAAAAAAGTAATAGCCTCCTGGAAAAAATTCCATCTTTAACCAGTGAAAATTTCAATGCCATTTGGGGTAGTATTCGAAGAGTAAAGCGATTTTTTTAATTATGATGTTGACGAAAAACAACAACAACATAATATTGTTCGTTATGTCCACTACGTGTCCAATAATTGTCTTACTCTTACCTTAATATTTATATAACATGGTGCAAATGTGTCTGTGCTATTCTGTTCATTTATATTTCATACTGAGCCCGACTCGGTTATGGCGATCTGTAATGTACTAAATCACAATGTAGCACTGGTATTATATATATTTTACACATGTCCTCTAAACTCTATCACAATGTGCTTTTAGTGTTGAATCGTGGAACTAAAATATTTGCCGACTCATTCTCCGTCTTTTTTATATTTATATTGTGACAATTAATTCCGACTTCTTAATCAATAACAGTGTTAAATTGGTCAGCAGCCTTGATAACCTTCAACGGTCTTGCATACTGGCCAACACAAAACAATGTGTAAATTGGACTACTTCTATAAACATCATCGATATTGTTTTATACGGTTTTTCATTGTTTTCATTATAGTCTAACTCTCTAAAAATTATCGATATTATTTAATATTGTTTTTTCATTGTTTGTGGAAATAAATCTCTCTCTCTCTCTCAGTCAAATTCAAGAAAAGTCTAGAAGTGGACCACAATGTCGCAATAGAAATTCAGATTGATCAGATGCTCCGTTAATCTAGTAATAAAAAATTTTACCGGATGCATCATTGAAATGTGTTCCCTCAAAGTTCAATAATATTATGTAAGTATTTTATTTTTTTATGTTCATTTAGGGGGTCTCATGTAGTTTCCTACCTAACATACTTCTAGCGGGCGTAGCACAACAATTTTTTCATGTGTCAATCCTAACCCCCACCTGACTATGCCACCCAAAAATTACGTCTCTACGACGTCACAGTGACGTAATAGAGACCTTCAAACTATACGAACTGTCATCCAAGGCGCGCACGTCTGCGCACCCGAAATCGAACGGCTATTTCTCTCGTTTTTAACGTCGCGACAATCTCAATATGAGAGAGATCGCTGACGTTAGTAAGTTCTTCATCGTCGGCGCCGATGCCATTTCGGACGATAGTACGTATATTTGACAAGCTCTATGACGTGATTGTGATGTCGTAGTGACGTAATTTTTGGATGGCATAGTCAGGTGGGGGTTAGGATTGATATGTCAAAAAATCGTGATGCTACGCCCATTAGAAGTATGTTAAGTAAGAAACTACACGAGACCCCATTTAGGTACCTTAATCTCGGCTGTAATTTAATGTGTATTCTTAACACTTTCCTGCCTTATCATTCACTTCAATATTTCCTTCAATCAGTCTTTGCTTTCTTTCCTTGATATTTTGTATTGAAATTCCTATTTGCACTTTTTCATTCTCTGCTGGTTCCAATCTGCGGACTAGTGCATATTGGAGTGAGGACTGATAGTAATTTGGAAGGCACAGTATTGTAACCATTTTCCTGTATTTTCTGGTCCAAAGCTGATAAAAAGTTGACCCCAGAAAAATAAAAATACGCCAAGCCATCCCAGAAATTTATGCGAAAAAATGAAAATTTTCTATTTTGGAACTCTTCTTTCCTCCCTTCATTATTCATAAAACTACTTAATGAATCGGTTGCTAATCGTATATGTAAAACTACTTTGTTTAATTTTGAATGGATTCAAAGCTAATCCTATGTGCAAGTGGGACTCCCGTATTTGTACAATTAGGTACCGTAGTTGTTATGTATTCATGTATAAGTATTTATAGTAATAATAAAAAACTAAAAAATATCAGAAATACTACAGTGAATGCAAAGCAAAATTCCTTTCCCAAAACGGCAAAATTCCTAAAGGTTGAGAAACGCATTAGATCGTGAATTCATATTTCCATGATTTCAAATGAGTTTGAGGGGGATTCTACTGTTAGAGAACTATATTTTCGGGTTTTTGTTTATCCTATTTCAGAATACTAAAGGTAATAATTTGAAACCTGAATATTTTTTTCCAGAAGTTGCTTTTGAATTCCCTCCAATTACAATTGCGAAAAAGAGGTAATTCGAACTTTGATAATTGAATTGAACTTCTCCAGGCAGGAGAGCTGCGAACAGAATTGCCTCAACTAGTTGCTAACATTGCTATATATGAACAAATCAATTGTTTTGTTAGTGGCCCCCTTATTACAGATATTTTTATCCCTCAAAATTTAGGTTGTGCCTTTTTTAGCAAAAATGACTTGACAGGTCACTTTGTGATTCCATACCCTTGCTATATTATATGATGCTGTAATCCACAACTGACAAAATTATACAATGTAGTCATCAATAGCTATCTAGGTGCTTTTATACCTATCTATAAAAGTAATTTGACAGTGACGTAACAAAATCATTCAATGAATCAGATGTCAAAGAAGCTGGTCCAGTGATCTTTCATTAAACCTTGTTCATATGTTTTTGTTATTGCAATTACGACTCCCACAAAATACGTAGGTCAACTGAAAATTTGAATTATGCGCATAGATGAAATTGAGGTTTTACAAATATATATAATATATGGTTTCAATTTTCTCAATCATATTTTATGTAGTTCTAAAACTTGAAAAAAACTTCTGCATTTCGTTTCAACCAGAGCTGTTTGGCTATGAATGGTAAGAATAATGCGTGTTCAGTTGTTCACACAAGATGTTGTCATATCTAATAACTCTGTCATGTGATTCAGAAGGAAGTGATTCAACTGTTGTGACAGCATACAATATAAATATATTCTTATGTAGCCTCTATGCATTAGTAGTCCTTTGGTAATACTTGTCAGCTTTGCATTGTTAAGTTAGGTGATGGTGTTTGAAATTTTAGAGGCAAATATCTCATAAGTGGAATTTTAGCCAGTTTTAATAAGACATATAAATACAAATTTAATATTTGAATTAGGGTAATACATTACAAGTGCAAAAATTAAATATATGGCTAGGTGTTTTCTGTTTGATGAAGTCACCATAATTAGTTCATGGCTGTCTGACATACTAACCCTGTGGGTTTGTACTAAGCTATTAGTTAATAAATAGTAATTTTATTGAAAATAATTGCACTAATAATAAATATTAAATAAAATAAAATTACAAAATTCCCAATTCAAACTATGTGAGATAGGAAATGTTGATAATGAAAAGAGAAAAATGTTTCAAGACAAGAGATACTAGAATTTGTATTCTGGTTAATTTATTTCTAAGAAGTTTTTTTGATTTTTGATCTTCGTACATGGTGCTATTGACCAATTCATTTAATAGTTATAATTCTAATGTGTTGAGTTTTAATTTAAAGAACTTTTGTTTCATATTAATTGCAAAAACCTATTCTTAGTACTCCTTTGATTGTGATTTTCATAGCAGAATTATAGATCCGATAATAATATTTGATCATCCCTTAAAACTTTTATTTCCATATCAGAGTGTGTTTTAGCTACAAAATGAGCGCAAGCGTTCAGTTTGTCTGTTACGGAAAATCATAGCAGTGGTTGCGTCTTTAATAATTGCGAATGAAAAAAGGGATTACCGTTACCGCCCTCATAAGTAATAGTTGTGAACATCATCAGAAGAGAAATGGTTCTTTAATCCTAAATGGGAGATGGATTTTTTATATGACACAATGTTTACTAAAAATGAAATCAGTTCAAATGCCTGCACAGAAATGATCAAGCTGGCATAAAAATAACAGCAATTGACATAAAAATATGTCTCTATGTTATTAACAACTTTTTTCATTTTAAGTATTTACTGGCGGAAGGGAATATCGACCCTTGTGCCCTTGCCTCACTTCAAACTGTAGATTTAAAACTATTAACTATTTAAATATATGGAATTCATTAGAATTATTCGATTCCCAAACCCAATTCTTTAATGAAATATAACTCATAAAAGACTTAGAACTCACTAGCGGCTGTAGTCATTTTACAAAAACATAATGTGGCCGTCTATAGAAAAAAGTTGAACACCCCTGATCTAAATCATTGTATTTTATGGTATTGAATACAGCATACAACGTGCATTGTAAAAACATCTATCATTAATTAAAGTGCAAACAAAATCCAGAGTTGCAAACAGTATGCAAGTAAGCATTTTCTAATTATTTTTTTCATGCATTCATACTAGATCTCTCCCAAAGTCGATATAAAATTTTCTGTATGCTTGAAAAATTTGCAATCTGGGTAGATCAAATTCTGAGGGAGTACAGTGAAATCAAATTAGCATATTTCATGATATTTATTATCTACCGGTAGTTCTTTTTCTAACACAATAAGAGTATGTATTATGGTGCTGTGTCCGACCTTCTGAATAACCTGAGATGAGGTTGACAGCATTGCATGAAATTCAGCTATTTACGAATAAATGATAGACATGCTTATTTTTTATAGTAAGCCTTGACATTTTACAGACACAAAATGTTTCTTTGGACAAGGTACATTAAATGCAATGGAAGCTTAGCCAATGATTAGTGTATTTGCTTAATATACAAGTTAAGCAAAGTACATTGTGCCCATGTTTGGGATAAGGTTTCTTTATTTCATACCAAGCATGGTTTACAAACTGAACATGAAGAACAGAAATAATATTCTATTATGCTGTTTAAAATAGTAAATGGTGAAGGTCATTTCTTGAATGTCTATTTTCTCTCGAGGTCAATGCCAATTAGGAGTTACTTGCTTTGTCAGTCTGCAAATGAAAATCAGTGTTTTTCTCTAAAATTTTGATACCATTTCAGGCAATAAAGTGTGTCGTGGTCGGAGATGGAGCTGTTGGTAAAACATGTCTTTTAATCAGCTACACTACCAATGCGTTTCCTGGAGAATACATCCCTACTGTGTTCGATAATTATTCAGCTAATGTTATGGTTGATGGACGACCTGTTAACTTAGGTTTGTGGGATACTGCAGGACAAGAAGATTATGACAGGTAATGGTTTAGCAACATTATTGTTACTGAAATCATGACTGGAAGAATTATCCATTTTTCTGAAAAAAACAGTCATTTCAAAGTCACCACAATTGAATAATGACTTAGTCCAATCTTATTGCAAACATTATTATATTCTCTTATTTTGCTTTGTTTCAAAAAAATTTATTAGTTATTTCGAAATGTAATAAAGATACACTTCCTAGTGTAATCAATTTTGAGTTATTGACATAATTTCCCCCACCCTTGAACCATCGGTTATTACAACAGCTATCCTGTCAGATAAAATAAGAAATACGGTAACCCAAAAGGGAAACAATGTTTTTGTGGGCTTCGATTTAAATATATGTTTCGGAAGATACTGACTGGTAACTCCTAGCGAAATTCAAATTCTTCATGTTACTCTCCCGGAGAGTCTCTTCGCCATCTTAAACTAAAGGTTTTTTGATTTTAACACATCATGGTACATTTCCCCCTAGTTTGAAATTCATGGTAAATTTTAGCATGGATGGAATATATAGTAGCGGTAACATCAGATGATTTTATGTATTAAAACCAACTGCAACGGTTCATAAAAGTTATCTCATCGAGTCTTGTTTTTTCAGACTTCGTCCTCTCTCTTATCCTCAGACAAATGTATTCTTGATCTGCTTCTCTGTTGTATCACCGGCATCGTATGAAAACGTTCGTGCAAAATGGTACCCAGAAGTGTCCCACCACTGCCCAAACACCCCAATTGTTTTAGTTGGAACAAAGGTCGACTTACGTGATGACATGGACACTATAAATCATCTCAAAGACAAGAAGCTTATTCCTGTTGCTACCACAGCTGGTCTACAACTAGCTAAAAACATTGGTGCTGTCAAATATCTTGAATGTTCAGCTCTTACTCAAAAAGGTCTTAAGATTGTCTTTGATGAAGCAATTCGTGCAGTTCTCTTCCCACCGGTGGTGAAACCCAACCAGAGATCTTGTGATATTCTGTGAAAACATATAAATGAAAAATAATTTATTCTTTGGATGCACTATGATGTTAGTAATTTCATTACTCATACTAAAAATTTTACACATTACATTTATCGGGTACTCCCGTAGTATGTGTACCAGGCTGGGGCATAATTTTCATTTTCTTTATTTTAGTTCTATTGCGAGTTGTCGAACTGTCTGTGTTAGCTAAGTGAATATATACCCTCTGTCCTTAGGTTTTTAATTAATTCATTTATTTAATATACAATGGTTTATGCTAAATTCTCGGTTAAACATGTCTTATTCAAGAATATATTAATACTAATTAAAATATTATTTTGAAATGTACTCAGAATAATAAAAATTTTCGTTTTGACGAACCCTACTGTTAAAATCATGATACTGTTTTTATTTCTACTATTTAATAACACTCAAAAGTGATAATAATCAAGACTTGATAATCATTCTTCTTTTTTGTGATAATTCAGGTTGTTTGTAATTTTTATATCATATAAGGGCGTCATGAGCCACTGTATTTCATATAAAAATATTTTTTAGTTTTGTCTGTTCTCAAAAGCACATATTACATAGGATTTGGAATTTTGGAAAGGGATTTATGAAAAAAAAAGGAGCTTCGATTTATATTTGCTTACAAACATTTTTTAAGCAGTCCTTCGAAAAAATAAACTCATATTGCATGTTATCAAATATCTTATATCAGTGTTGTTGTAGTGTTGATATACTTACATATTGATTTTAAGTAATTTTGAGAGGTTGATCAGATCAGTTACTAAATTTATATTTTTTTTATACATGCATAGAACATTTGAATGATTTGAATTAATCCCGAATAAAGGTCAAGTATTATTGGTCTGGGTGTGATCCTGATATTTTAAGGTTAGTTTCAAAATCCAAGTCTAATGTACGAAAGAATAAAGATACAAAATTGTTTCCACAAGAGTGATATACATTTAGTAAAGCATTTTCCATTCTATATTGCACTAAGTTCAACTTCGGCCATCGACGTAGGTAATAAACTTTTAGTTGTGACTAGTAAGTCGCAGGCGCGTGGAGGACTTTACACTAGAACTGGACTATACAGAGAAAATATTGTCTTTGGCAATTCAAGCGCGTGTGAGGTGGACCAAATTTGATCTGGACAAATAATCGATATTCCATGTTATATAAATGGTTGCCGCATCATGCCGGCACGTAGTATTTGTTTAGATAAATTTCAGAATACGTTTCTAAGCATGTACGATACACGCTTATTGGTAAATGGACACCAGGAAATAGCAATACCTATTTATGCTGAACTCTCGACCGAATGAGTCAACGCTGCTTGTTTTGTGGATACGGCTTGCGGAAGTCTACGTGCTGCAACAGAACCTTGAATTGATCTTAAGAAATGTTTTGCGTTGTTATGTCTGTAACAAGTTATTTTATAAACGTAGCCGCCGGGTATGGGTATTGGGCAATATATTAGGTAGGATGAGGTTTTAAGCTTACCGTAATATGAAGTCAGAATTTTGGTTCTAGTTGTTTTAATGTTTCACGGCAATGTGAGATGATTATGGGGGTGTAATTTGACGTAACTGGTTTGATGACATGACCAAGCATTTTATGCGAAAAGCTTAGTAAAAACAAAGGAAATGTTGGCATTTGTGCAGGCCATTTTGCACTGCGCCAGTAATTGGTCGTAATTATCTTACACTGCCAAAGACCTTACACAGAAAAACAAGCAACGTCTTGTATGAAATCCAAAACAGGAATGAATTTATTATCCGCGATAACACGCGCTATTGCGCGAGAGAAATAATACGAGGAAAACGAAATCAGCGAGGCATATCGTAATCAGTCGACGCTTCAGATGCGTCGGCAGTACAAACACTTATTATCACACAATAAAGGACAAACACCCGTTACTATATAACTGGCGCATCCCTTCTTCTCTCCTTCGCTCCCATAATGGGTATTACTATGAAAAACATTACTAAAACTTAGTAAAATGACGAGAAAGTATAGGTCACTTAAAAACCGAATGCCATAGTAAACGAAATTGTAATCAAAACAAATGCAAAACCGGGCTTATTCTAAAATGTAATCACTCAAATATGAAGGCTTACGATGCTCACGACGGGGGTAGCGAGATTGTGGTGCTGGGCCATCTTGCAAAAATAATTCTGGTGGTCCAGGAGGGGGAACATTCGCAGTAGGTAATTGGGGGAGTAAATCTACAAATGAGCTTGGTAGTAGCGGAGGATAGAAATCCTCAGAGTTCTCGTCATTGATTGTGGTATCTGGTATAACTTGGGAAGGGGAAGGTAATGTGGGTGAAACTAAAAAACAATCAGACTTTCGAACTTTGTACGAATTGGCTCGAAGCTGATTACCAATGAATTTTTTTATATTACACCAGTCACCATTGACAGACACAACCAAGTACCTGTCCCGGGCTTTAGTTTTTTTGCGGTCAGCATATAAATATACAAGATCACCTACACGAATCATGGGAGATATAGGAATAGGGTTACGGCATTTTGACTTTTGGCTGGGCTTATGGTTCTGGAGTCGACTAGCATATTGTTTTTCAATCATGTGTCTGTCTTCCATAGGAATTTGTTGATTAGTGAATTGGTCTCTTTGGGTCCACATTTCCCGTGATGATAATCCCCTCTTGCGTAGTCGTGAATTGAGATTAGCAAGGGCCACTGATAATGTGACATGAGAAACAGGCTGATTGTCCGGTGCAAGTCTTAGTAATTCTTCCTGCACTTCTTGTACGGCTTTTTCAGCAATGGGATTTTTATTGATGTTCTTCGAATGGCCAAGTTCGAGTGTAAGTCGATGCTTGGCTAGTCTGTTATTTTTTGCCATTGAGGCGAAGGCAGGAGCAGAGTCTGTGCGTATTAATGCTGGTGGGCCATCAAGAGGGGTCATATCCAAAGTTAAACACACAAGACCATTACGTAAAGTCTCTTCTCTTTCATTTTCAATTAAGCAGGCTCGTGTGAAAGAGGTAACACATTCTCGTATGACTAATATCAATTGTTTTCTTTGTTTAATAACGTCTGCAGCAAACATTGATCCGACGGATGGTAAGTTATCACTGGTAGTTTGTGGTATGGGGCGGGACACAAACTTTTTTAGGGAGGCACATTGATGGCAGGCATTAGAAACATGTTTAATCATAGCATCAGAATCAAGAGCAAAAAAATAACGATTAAATACAGATGCCAATTGGTGAGCGGAGGGGTGCTCTAATTGAATATGTAAAGCAGTTAAAATAGCATCAACGAAATGACGTGGAATAATAATACGATCTTGGCGAGAGGAAAAAGGGCGAGATGTATGATAAACAAGTAATCCATCACTAGCAATAATGGCATGCATGAGGTAACGTTTCACGTCAATGATCTTAGTCAATTTTTTTGATGGTCTGGTGCCTTGTTGTAGGTGAGCGTGGACCCGCCGAAGATCCGCACATTCTTTTTGAATCGTAAGCCAGGCAGACCTAGAAGTAAACGGCATTTTAGTGTGGCCTGATAAAATGTCGCGAACAGAAACCTCACGCATGACAGGTTGTTGCTTGATATCATCAATAAAAGCACAAATTTGACAGTTATTAGTACAACACTCCGGTGCATTACGACTAGCAAAATCTGAGGGGAGATTTTTAGAACCCGCTAAGTGCTCCAGGGTGACTTGATATTGACTTGTGACTGATAAAAATGTTGAGAGTCTTGGGCTAGCTGAAAACTCTCCTCGGCATAGCTTTTGAAAGGCCTGAACGCAAGGCTTACTGTCTGTTAAAACCCGTGTAGTATTCGCAGATTGGATGATATAGGGAGCAAAGTGCTTGATAGCAGATGCAATACTGAGGGCCTCGATTTCGCATGGAATCCAGGAAGTGAAGCGAGACTTAAGCTTAGCGCTAAAAAAACCAGCAAGGTGTGTCTCGCCCTCACGTGTAATATACAGTGTGGCTCCTAAACCCGGATGTGAAACTGAACCATCAGTAACTAGCCACAATAAATCACTGGGTCTTGGTAATGTTATAGACTTGTTGCTAGATAAATGAGATTGAGCAGAGTGAAAACTTTGACGTAGCTCATCATTCCACAAAATACTTTCTTGGGAAGCACGGTTATCAGTGACTTTTTGTAGGTCACACAAAAAATTTGCACATTTGGGTATGACTCTAGCAAGAACACGGTAAGCTCCTAAAAAGGACCGCATAGCTGCTACAGTTTTAGGTGGGTCGCATGTGGATAATGTGGCAATACGATGTGGGGATGCTTTAATTATGCCTTCTGACCATATCCAACCAAGGATGGTGGTTGACTTGGGGGCTATAATAGTTTTGGAAGCAGATAAACATAAACCACATTTTGATAAGGCAGAAAGCACACTACTCCAGTTACGGAGCAATTCCTCAGGAGTATTTCCCCCACAGTATAAATCGTCTGCTATTTTAGTTACGATACCAGCCTGTAATAGGTCACCTAAAACCCGGCACATAAGCTCTTCCAATGCAGTTTCAGATCCAGGCATTCCCATAGCAGATCTGGTATATACCCGGGTACCACGAAATGGTGTTACCACACCACAATATTTCATAGACTTCTTTTCAAGTGGGATTTGATAGAAGGCACTTGTGAGATCCGACACGACTATGTATTTCCAACATGCAATTTTGCGCAGAGTAGAGTCAACATCAGGTAAAAGAGAAGGTTGTGGTTTTGAGTATCTCCCAACGTCTGCGAATGCAGTGACTAGACGATAACCCCCCGAGGCTTTCTTGACTAAGAAGGAGGGGTTTAAATATTCTACAGTGACCCCAACGCATTCTGGTTTTTGGAAAACACCCAATGCCTCAAGTTCATCAAACTTTTGCTGTAACTCAACTAATTTATCACGTGAATATTGAGGTATTCTACCTTTCCGTTGAGGGGGCTGGGTAGGTCCCATATTAACCACAGCTTTGAAGGGACCAACAGCTCCATTGTAACCGGGAGGGCTCGGGTTAAACACGCTATCAAACTTTTGGTGTAAGTGTTGAAATTTTGCGACAACGTCTGAGGGCAGGATATGTTCAGGATCGACTTTTATGTTGGTTGCAAACGGAGGGGATGGTCGAACGAAGGAATTATGGTTGGTAGACTGGGTAATGGATTGTTGAGATATAACAGGTAAAAGTTGGGCGAATTGTTGATGCTTGTCAATACGTGCAGGTTCGCATGATGAATTTTGAATAAGGATGTAATCGTTATGGCGGGGAGCAATGCAAGGCGTTAACCATTTTTCAGTGGTAACGGACTGACAATCGATGCGAGGCTCGACAGCCACCTCGTCAACATCAAGCAAATGATTTGGTAAGGGAACTGTCATAGTTTCGCCAGGCCAAAGGACGCGTGACTTGCTGGAGTGTCTAATAATATGAGGCGGGTGACTAGCCTCACTATTGAGACGTTTATCATCATATGGCAGTGGAGGAAGGTTGCGAATACTGATGGTATGCTTTGCAGGTCGCAAAATGATATCGTTCTCGACCATAAACGGGGTGCCAGCCAAAATGTCGGAATCTAAATGCTGAACTACCAGTGCTTTGAAAGGCATAGAAACAGCATCAAGTGATAGGGTAATAGCTGTTTCGCCAAGTACATTTAAAAATGATGATCCGTCAGCCTGTAGAGCTTTTTGAGAGCACTTTGATATTTTGGCGCCCAAAAGACTAGCAAGGGATAGAGATATCATATTACACTCAGCACCAGTGTCAAGCACGACACGGATGGGTTTTCCTTTACAGTACAAGACCAGGTGAGGGCAATGGCATATGTTAACACGTCGTGAGCGGTAAATATAATGATTAGAGTTAGAATTTACCTCAGGACAGTCAGAAGATGCTGAACTTATGTCCACCAAAGGATCCATGTCATCGTGATCCGTACTGATCATACGTGCTTTAGCCATGAATTGCTTATCGATGTCAGGAAGGAAAGGGCAGCGGCTCAGGTAATGCTTGAATGGTCGACCCCCTTCCTTGCACAGAGGGCATGATTGACGTATGTTAATGTTGCGGCGGCTGGAACTATCCTTCTTTGGATTCAACTTTTGAGAGTGAAGAGATCTACACACTTTGGCATATTCCATGGAGGCCAGCTCGTCTAATAGCGACTCGAGCGCTCCTGAAATTTCAGGTTTGATAGAAGCTAGTGTGCGAGAACGCAGCTCAGTTCCATAACGTTGCTTAACGAGCATTGGTAAATCCTGGTGCAACAAAGACAACCAGAAATAAACGATTGTATTTTCCAAGGTAGGAGTTAAGTCTTCGTCTTCCGTTGGCACATATCCGTGATGAGTAATTGAGCTATTTGTGGTAGCGAGGTTGTCTTCAAAAAAAGACATTAGGCGTTGGTAAAGGTCTTCTGCTCTTTCCCCATCTTCAAGTTTGATATTGGCTAACTCCAGGAGATGGGCGCCGGTAGTATGGAACCCAAAATGCATGCGGAGCGCTTGCCAAATACAGTTCAAAGATGTGGAATTCTTGACGATGGTGTTGCGAGACATAATCGGACAATAATTTGCTATTTGTCCGAGCATCAACTCTAAAGTGGCGTTTTTTTGAATTGCCGACTTTCTGCGGTCTTCAGCTACTGCCTCTCCATCATCGGTCAGACCTCTCAGTGGGTTAGCTTTGGTTTGTTTCTCCCATTGGACGTCAGGGGCAAGAAAAGGCGTAAAGTTATTGTCCAGGGCTAAAGTGTACCGTAAAAGCGCCTAACTTCGGACAGTTCCTAACTTCGGACAAAATTTTTGAACGGTCATATCTTGGCTAAAACGCGCCGTATATTGCTAATTTTATTTATTATAGGTTGCGCTGTTATATCTACATCTATTCTCATCTTTTTTAATGTTGCATAATTATTTTTTTGGTGAAAAAACGGAAATTTTGCCGAAAATTGACTGCCCGGCATTCAACGGCGTAGAGCGTCGCTCCTACTGAAGCTATCATCGTCAAAATACCATCATTCGGTAGAGGGCGACAACAATGTATATAATTTATTTGAGTGATCGCAAGATGTCGTACGAGATTTAAATAAAACCTAAAATTCTGAATTATAAATTCCGTAAGAATATTAAGATTTCACGCAGCGTCAAAAATTACGTCAACCTCACGTAGATTATTTTTCGCTCACTTCCGACACGACGTCACACTGCGTCGCGGAAATGAATTTTGACGCCAGACACAACGGAGCCAAAATGACAATTTCCGTTAAGATAAAGACGGCGTTCCAATGTAATATTTTCGTATTTTGTTCGGTTATGTATGAATATATGCCAAAATTACATTAATGAAAATACATGTCACACTTAATCGATGACGTTAAAAATCGAATATATAAAACTTTGATAATTCCAACGTACATATGGCACAGTGCACGGACTTGACCATTATTTTATGATTAGTAGTCGAAATGACAGTTATTGAATACGGCCTGGGTGAATTTTATTCATTCTAAATTAAAAATAAATTTAATCTCCAACAAATAAACGGGACCTACATGTTTACAAGATTAAGTTGAATTTAAAATTAAACTTTACAATCGGATTTACCGTGTGTTTGATATAATTTATCATTTATAAAGATAACCGCGCAGAATAAAAAATATCTATCCGTCGAGAATATTAATACTTCAAAGACTTCGATAGAAGCCCGTTAAAATACTTCATTGTGGATTGAAACGGTTTGCATCAGATATATTTACGTATGCATTTCCTGATTAAAATTACTAACGTGTTATTATACTCATCTGAAGTATCGAAAATAACGAACGAAAGATGTATACATAGGACGACGGAAGTTTCAAATAATGCATTTTCGTCGTGACGTCAATGTTACGTTACGACGACGATCGAGCGTCTTCACGCAACGACGTGATTACGCCATCCGCATCGGAAGCCTCTTTCTCTCTGTGCGTCGCGGTTACGCAGTGAAGAAAATGACTGTCCGAAGTTAGGGCAGTGAAGGATAACGGTCAGATGGCAAGAAATATCGATTATTTCAATAGTAAAAATAGTCCAATTGAACCGAAATTTGCAGGGAATGTAAATTACCGCACGAATGTTTTACCGAGCAATTTTGGCACCGTTTGGACAATAAATGGCCGAGTTATTGACGAAAATATAGTAATTTTGTCCGAAGTTAGGCGCTTTTACGGTATAGCAGATTTTGTCTCCATGTTTCGAAGGAAGTGATTGTCTCACATTTCTTCAGAGGCCACTGCTTTGGTGCTTTAACAGCTGCCATTGTTAACCTCAGTATAGGAGATATACAGCGTAGAATTCGTCTTCGCTGCCACCACGCCAGTAATTGGTCGTAATTATCTTACACTGCCAAAGACCTTACACAGAAAAACAAGCAACGTCTTGTATGAAATCCAAAACAGGAATGAATTTATTATCCGCGATAACACGCGCTATTGCGCGAGAGAAATAATACGAGGAAAACGAAATCAGCGAGGCATATCGTAATCAGTCGACGCTTCAGATGCGTCGGCAGTACAAACACTTATTATCACACAATAAAGGACAAACACCCGTTACTATATAACTGGCGCTGAAAGAATCGAGTAGACAATGTAGTACATTACAGCAGCACTGTGGTGCCTCATACTCAGATATGTATGGGTATTTCAGATCCAATGTATCACTCACAGAGTACACATGGCCTACTTCTATTGAATGAATGTATGATCCCCGACAGTTCCTCCATACTCTTGTATATATATATATCACACTACCTGTTAAGAGATGCGATATTGTGCACGACAGGCAATTAATGGACAGTATTTATATTAATAAGTACAATTAGGTCAATTTTGACGCGCAAGATATACTTGTGTATCAGACGTCTTGATCAATCGAACTGAATTGAATAAATAAACTCTTATCTGCTTGTCTCGTATCCACTCTCGACAATCAAATATGCACTGTTTGTTCGACTAGTTTTCGCCGTCAGGCAATTAAATATTATTTTGTTTTGTATATAATTCTGTACACCACAATTTTATATCTGGACAGAGATAGTAGTAACTAGAAATGAATGGTAGAGGATGTAAAAGGGGTAAACGTGTGATTATACTAGTTGTCTTTTGCGCTATTTTAATTTATTTCATATTTCTACGCAAGAGCAAAAAAAGCACGGATGACATATATAGAGGATTTGATTTTTCGAGTCTTCAGATAAACCGCCAGCACTATGCTCATCTTCTTCCAAATGCACTTAAGAAGGCATCCACACAAAAGGTAAAAACGTCATAACAATAATAAAATATGATGCAGTGGAAACCATATATATATATATATTTAGATAACTTTAAAGTTAACTATTTTCACAGAATCAAGAATAACTGCTTCCTTTATATTAGGTGTTGAGAATACCAAGTAGGTCAGCTGCGTAGAATTTATAGATATTGTATGTCATCCAACTATAGTTGGACTTAATTTCCTGAGGGTATAGGAACGTATTACGAATATATAATAATAATAACAATAGGAGTTATAGTATGGCACGATATTTAGCTCGGTGCGAATTTTTTAAACAACATGATAAAGTATCGCATAAAATGTTTTACGTCTTGATAAATTAAGGTTGCACCGTCAAAATACATGAATTGCAAGTTATTTTAAAAAATCGTGATAACTATAATCTTGTTTTTGACAGTTTATTTTACTTTGGTATCCACCGGAAAACAACACAGTTCAGTATTCATTGGATCCTAATATCTGCGGAAGCTGTAAAATAATTCAAAATCGATCAGAGGTTTGTATACAGTGGATTACGTTGAGGGGGCTATTTATTAATTGAAAATTTGTGACGTTGAAATATATGATAATTTCTGCTTCGTACTGTGATGTCATACAAAAGTATATAGAAAGTATAATGACGTCATCGTGAAAACTCAAAGCTGTAATAAAACTTAACGATATCAGGAAATCTGTCGTCATAATAGCAGACTTTACTCGTAAATCCCCCCTCGGTGTACTGACAGAATATATCAAGTCGCCTTCGTTTCCGTCAGAAAAGTAATAAATAATTTACCTATTTTTATATATAGATCAACAACTCTCTCACAGCAGCTGTTGTTTTTGATTCTAAAAAGATTTCTCCCAGTACGATGCCGCCATCACCACAAAGGTAAGATAACTTTGATAATATGTATCCAAGATTTAAATGAAATTTAACATTTTTAGTGGAAAATAAGAATATACATTTGATGTTGTATATCTTTTTTGTTATATAGTCATGGCACACAAATAATAATATTAATATTTTTAGACGTCAAAACAAGCTATTTATATATTGGATCACAGAATCTCCACTGACATTAGCTGAAAAACATGGCAAAAACTTTGATTTTGATGAAAAATATCATTTCAACGCAACCATGGGATACAGGTAAAAATCGCCAAAACATTTTTATCCCGTTTAAATTATTTTGATTTAAATGAATTCATTGTCATCTCAAAAACTGAAATTCGCGGTGTTTCTGTTCTTTCTGGCAAAAATACCTTTAACGTTATACATTAAAAATACATTTACAGAACTATCCCCTCATTATTTCAGACGCGACGCTGATTTTCATTTTCCTTACGGAGTTCTTAGGCGAAAAGGAAATCAAATCCATAGTATAGTGGAAAAGAAATCTCGATTGGCGATGGTATTCATTTCAAATTGTAATAATACCAAAGGAGCCGAGTTAAGACTGCGAAAAATTGAAGAACTGATCGATCACGGTCTAAAATTGGACGCATATGGTGATTGCTTTCCTGCAAAAAAAGATTCGAGTAGTTTGAATGATGAAGATATTACCCAATCATATAAATATTACCTTGCTTTTGAAGATTCACATCACTGTAAAGATTATATTACGAGCGACTTTTATAGAAACTTGGAAACTGGCGTGGTACCGGTAGTCTGGGGAGCGAAAAGACAGGATTATGAAAAAGTTGCTCCGCCTGATTCATTTATTCACATAGAAGATTTTCAGTCCGCAATGGATTTAGTGGATTACCTCACATATCTGGACCACAACGAAACAGCTTATTCACAATATTTTAGGTCAGATTTTTATATTTCTCCTTAAACTGAACCACTTAATTGTTATTATATATTTGGTCGTAAGTTCCCACCTGTCAGTAAAGTTTCTAAGCTAAAACTTTCGACATTGTGAAATTCTTTTCAATTTTAATATTTCAATGTCATTATTGATTTGAAATACAATTGTTTTATGCTATAATGAAAGTTTAAGACTTATTATAGATTTCACAATACCCACTTTACATATATATATATATCGTTAGAATAAATTATTCTTGACAATATTCTATTTTGAAGAGAAGATATTGCAATTGCCAATCGCACTAAAATCCAATCGCATCTTGTAGATTGTTCAAAATCAAGGATATTTTTTAATTTTATTTTTGTGTAAAATGTTACTATCAAATTCTTCAAACTTTTCAGATGGCGAGAAGTCGTGAAAGACGATCATCCAATGGGAGTTAGAAAAGTGGGATTTTGTCAACTCTGCAGAGAAATTCATGGTATTCACGTCGATGATGTTCACAAAGACAAATTTGACCCTTCTAAAATGTATCGGCCATTATTCTCGGGACATATGCTAAGTCGAAATCTATATTCTTTGAAAAAGTGGCTTTTAGACGAAGAAAATTCAGAGTGCTCACCAGGATTTGTAATCGATTCACAAAACATAAAGTAGTGACAATGGTGTAGTTCAGATATCTCACTGTGAACTATTTGTCGCCCGAATTTGTTCGGGGTTTGGCCCGAATTTGTCCGGTTTGTCGCCTTTTAATTAATGATTAATAAAAATGAAAACAAACTGTGTATGGATAAGAATCGACATCACTGACACTATTTAAATTACACACATCTCATTTTCAATTCAATTCAATATGACTGCGCTTGACATTCTAACCCTGGTCTTTATTTTCATGCAGACATTATAACTTTATTTACTTTCGCTAGTACAATGAACAAAGTCGTGCGCTCCCGAAGTATGAGCACCAAGATGGCGCAACCTGAACCCTAACCTGTTAAACATACTTAGTTCAGGTTCTGTGCCATCTTGGTCCACATACTTCTGGAACTCCCAAAGTGTGAGCACCAAGATGGCGCACAAACTGAACCCTAACCTGTTAAACATACTATGTTCAAGTTGTGTGCCATCTTGGTCCACATACTTCTGGAACTCCCAAAGTCGTATATTATGACGTTTCAGATCAGCCTAACATGCATATACTTATTCATAACGCTGTGGGTTTAATAGTCGGGACGGCGATAAAAGCTCTCATTGCCGAAATTACTTTTTGAACAAAACTGAACAATAGTTTCATTAAATGTAAGTAAATGGGGGATGGCTGTCTTTATATAGACTAACGTCTACAGTTTAATGGCCTATTTTAAAATCGATAACCGGAAAATGAATTTTCAGATATATTATAATGAAATTTCGACTTTTGTGCAGTGCAATGGATGTGACGTTTTAGTGCGTACCAATTCCAAGTTCTTTGGAGTAGTAATCCGTGAAAGATGTCCACAAATATGTCTGTCAATAAATAGATATGCAACACGATTTTTTCAAGACTGGTGTTTTCTATGCAATATAAGAGTCTCGCTGCACACTAACACAAATGTATTTCTGTAACGTTTCGTTTAACCAAAATCAGACAAGCAGTCCCCAACAATTATTTAATCGCCTGTTAACTGGTGTTTTCTTGCGTAATTCATTAGGTGGTCGCAAACAAACTGTCTTTTTTATCCTTGCCTAACGTTTATTATCGAGACGATAGATATTCGAACAATGGATGATTATACTGGTGAAACTGATAGTCTTTTTGAGGTTGTACAAGCAATTGGATAATTCTTAATATGTACAAGTTAAACAATATAGTAGTGGATGTCAACATTCAATCCTCGGATCCCCATTTAATAATTCGGCCTTTTCATATATTTAAACTGAGATTTTCGCCTTTTGTTATCATTTCAATACAAGACGCGTTTATACCAATAAATAAGTATATTCAGAACAGTTAAGAAAGTTTAAATCCTAAAAACCACAGAGTGATATAGGAAAATAATCGCCACTGTAATGCTTATTTTGTTTTTCGCATATTTCCTCTTCAAGTTTGTTGAGGCAGATCCTATATAATGGTAACAATTCATGCAAACATTCAAGTTTTTCTTGGATATCCATAAGTGTCCCCTCAAGTCGATGTAAGTTGTTAGATTTACCGAAACGACAGCATTTTGGAACAAAGAATTTTCTGATTTTTTGAAGCAAATTATACTTTTTTGATTCTTTTTCCCTAATTTTTTGAAGCAAATTTTCTTTTTCTTGCTCTTTATCACGCAAAGCCTGGACGATAGAAATAAAAAAATAAATTTAAAAAATATCTTTCCATCCAAGCAAATAAAGGGCGAAACAATATATATATATTATCTAAATCAAATCAATTATTTGTTATGAATTCATTACTTTCCGTAATGTAATATATAATGGCGATGAAATGATGTAATTGTGTGCCAAATACATATTTTGGGACTAAAAACCAAACCACCAATATACTTGATATATAACTTACATTTTCAGTCTCTATTTCCATTTTAATGAAAAGTTTCGTTCGCTCCAGTCGACTCATTTGACAAATAATATCATATGTATTATTCGTGGTGTTTTTCATCTGGAAAGGTACAACCTCCACAAGAGAAGCACTGGAGGCAGATTTACATCCCAGGCGTGATCTGTTTATGTTACAAGCAACATTCCAGTTGGAAGTAAACATCGAATCATTCCCAAAAGAATCACGGGTTCGTAGTGAAGAACCAAACTTTCCTTCGATGTCAGGTGGCGGTTGAGACTGAAAAATGAAAACAAGGAAGTGATCAGATCAAGTAACAAAGTAGGCTATACACAATCCAAGCTTCTAACGTGTATATCTTGGTACGAGTTATGATATAGAAGTATAACTTACCCGATTCAAACAGTTTTCGGATTTTGAAACTATCGCATTTTTCTGGTCGTCAAATCCATTTCGTATTTTTGCAGTGTTTGTTGCTTCGAGTCCTGTTGTTAGAAACAAAGGGAACATTTTGCGACTAAAGAATAAAATGCATTTGAATCACATCCCAACCCCTTAAGTCAGTCTAAATATCCTAAATCTATAGCTATGTATTCATTCTAGCACAATATATATTTCGTGCTCGGAAAATTCGCCGCAGAAAATTTCGCCGCATAGGAAAAATCTCCGCAAGAGCATTTTGCTGTAAAACAAGTATTTGCGATAAAAACAGGTTTATAGGGTTAGGGTATGCTATTGAATGACGATTTTTTTTAAATAAAAAGGTACTTCAAGAACTGTTTTTATCACAAATACTTGTTTTACAGCAAAATGTTCATGCGGCGATTTTTCCTATGCGGCGATTTTTCCTATGCGGCGAAATTTTCTGCGGCAAAATTTTCTAAGGCGAATTTTCTTAAAACCGCAAATCACAAGAAATTTACACATGTAACTCCTTTACCTTCCAAAGTATCCGTGAATTGCGACGTGATTGGACAAATCTCTTCATGATTACAATTCACCGATATTCCGTCCTTAACTGAAAAAACGTCCCCCGAACGCGTGATAAATGCCGGCATTGGCGTTGACAAGATGCCATGCTTATCAATGTCGAACAGCTGAAACAAAGTCCATGCAGAATATGTTAGTTTGTAGCGTAAAAAAGTAGAATAGCAAATTAAAATTGTTACCAGATCTTCTTCAAGCAGGTCTTTTAATTCTGAATTTGATTTATCGAAGCCGGAAACAGTTGGTTCGTGCAATATTTTGGAAGATAATGATGCATTTACTGGTGTGGTCATAGCATCGACCTGTTTTGAGTCTTTATTGCCGTCAACCTCCGCCTTTTCAACAGCAATAAAATTCTTTAACAAGAAAAAGTATCGTGTAAAATTTATCGAAAGCATAAAATATCCTTCGATTGTATATAAAAAATTACGTTCGATTGTACATTGCTCATGCTTGAATAAAAATATTTTTTTCTACCTCATCTGATATTTTAATTTCTATTGAGAAAGTAGATGAAGTGTTGAATCTGCCGTTCACTTCTTTATCGGACTCTTCTGCATCTTTATCACATTTTCCAGATATTTCAGGATTAGGATGCTTTATCATGTTGTTAATACTCCCGTGATCACTATCAATTCTATACGATTCATTAGCTTTTTCTTGCTGGCTGGGGATAAAATTCACCTCATCGACTGATCCATTTGCACCAAGCAAGACTATTTATAAAATAAAGTGATTTATTCACGATATAATGTTGCTGCACTTCTCTATTTATTTATTATTTAACTTATTTTATCCACAGTTTTTCCTGTTTTATTTAGATTTACATAATGGGGTCAAAATAATGCAGTTGAGTCAAATAGAAAATTCGAGTTGACGGATAAAAAAATTTACTTTCTGCATTCGGGTAATTAAAATAATTATCACGGTATTCACATTTTATTATAACTAACACCCGACTCAACGTACCTTTATCGACGATTTCGAGCGGCGGGGCATTTTCTTCCACGCTTCTTTCCACACATGTAACCTCGCTAACTTCAATATTTTCGAGGGATCTTTTTAATCGAGGTTTTTCTAAAGTCTCCTCTGGAGGATCACACTGGTTTTTTAATGTTTCCTGTAAAAGAAGTAAAAATTTAAATGGCTTTTAATATATCTAAGCAAGTTTCGAATACCAAACGCACTGCAATGAAGTTTTTTTTAGAGAAGCAATATTTTGCCGAATGTACTACAAAAAATATTTGCATATACCCAAGTTGTTTTTGTGTTGATTATTCCCTCAATAAATTTGGTATCGAAACAGAATTTTATCTCACCCGTGTTGAAACATGTCGTTTGGGTTTGTTTTGCTGAAGGTAGCCTGTCGTTCCCCCTTTGCTATCGCCTCCCTCTTGTTCTGGGGTATTGAAGCGGTTGATGAGTGATTGCACTGTCCATATTGAATAGTCATTTGGACAAAATCCCACTTTCAATTTGGGCTTGTCATGGGTTAACGATGGTAACGCTCGAGAACTCGTATTAGTTTTTGGATAAGTTGACGTCTTGGTGACAAAATTGTCACACGATGATTTGTTGCTCATCATTGATGTCAGAATGTAGAGTACTAGTAAAATAGTAGACTAGTTTTGTGAGATAACACAAATATTAGCTAACCTATAAAAGCAAATGACATTCTTCTTGTTAAGTTTGCATAAAAATAGTTTTTTAAACTAAACCTAAAAGTCTAACTTTACAGTTTATTTGTTACTAGGCTACTATGAGGGGACTGTCTAATTTAAATAGCTAAGTTATGACACCATTATCTGTACCTTTGAACTCCATTTCAATTAAATATCTAATTTACTAGTAAACCCACGGCTTCCAGAATGAAGTTAAGATTGATAAATAAAGATGTTTCACTTAGCAACGGGCGTTGTCAAGAATCATGTGTGAATTTGTTTCGTCACAATATCATAGTTGTTAAGTTTAGAATGAAGACATATTTGCAGTATCTGGCAACACTAACAAGCAAATGCGAAATATTCTTTTTGGTATTTTTGGACACGTAGTGGACATAACGATCGTTTCAATATTATGTTGTTGTTGTTCTTGTTGTTGTTCTTGTTCTTGTTCTTTGACACGTTTTTAAAAAGTCGCTTTTCTCTTCGAATACTGGACCAATTGCTTTGAAATTTTCAGTGGTTGAAGAATAATTTTTTCGCTAGAAGGCTATTACTTTTGTTTATTCTTAAATTTTATATGAATCCTATGAGATATGATATTTCATACAAAATTTCGCGGTATTTATTTTTACTCATGGGAACACTGTTTTACACTTATTTCAAGCGGTTTCGCGATCGATTGTCTTGCTCAGTACTACAGCTACTGTAGGTCGGTACTGGTAAGTTGCCATACCGTTGCCGTAACGCAGTGAAATTGACTTATTCCTTCCGCGGTATTACTAATGCTGCAATGCAAGTTTTATAGCCTATCGTATGCGGAACGGAATATCAGACCTACAGGTTCGGTACCGGTACTGGTAGCTCAGTACGTAAGTACGATACTGGTACTGGTGCCGGTACCGGTGTCTTACCACAATGAAATTACCGTAACTTATTCTTTCACGGTCCTACCAGTGCAGTAATGCAAGCGTTGTAGCACTAGTAGCCTACTATATTTGTTTATTTTGATGAGAGTCTACTGGAAACAACATAAAATTTGAAAGGGAAGAATTGTTCTGTGATCAATTATCTGTCCTAAAGTGTAAATAACATAAAATTTGCAAGGGAACAACTGTTCTGTGATCAATTACCGTATATGGCCTACAGTGTACAGGTAAGATGCTGGCTGACTGCTAACCGGTACTGGTAGCTCAGTACGTAAGTACGATACTGGTACCGGTGTCTTACCACAATGAAATTACCGTAACTTATTCTTTCACGGTCCTACCAGTGCAGTAATGCAAGCGTTGTAGCACTTGTAGCCTACTATATTTGTTTATTTTGATGAGAGTCTACTGGAAACAACATAAAATTTGAAAGGGAAGAATTGTTCTGTGATCAATTATCTGTCCTAAAGTGTAAACAACATAAAATTTGCAAGGAAACAACTGTTCTGTGATCAATTACCGTATATGGCCTACAGTGTACAGGTAAGATGCTGCCTGACTGCTAACTCAGTACCGCTTGACACGTTTTTAAAAAGTCGCTTTTCTCTTCGAATACTGGACCAATTGCTCTGAAATTTTTAGTGGTGAAAGATAAAAATTTTCTCCAGAAGGCTATTACTTCTTTTTTCGCTATGACGTCATCAAAATTATGTGACTCTACGTGTCCATATATTTGAGCATAGCTCTCTTGTCTTATTGATGTTGTTATTTTTGCTGTTGTTCCATCCCATGGGAAGGGAAAAGTGAAAAGACGACCTAATCGCATGGAGAACAACGGACTCTCGTCCGGTTACCGGTACGGTTAGTCAGTTACTGTATCCATTGTCAGATGCATGGCAGAGGAAGCCATAACCGACCAGCGGTTACGTAAACCACCCTAAGGCAACGAGGATTCCAGCAATACTTTTGCACATAATTATCCTTACGGGTTTCGAACCTGCGCAGGGCAGGGTAATCAGAGGTGAGGTACAGTGGCAAGCACCCAAGCACGATGCGCCACGCCACCCAGCGGGGGATAGGTCAAAAGTTCGTGAGATGCCCCTACAGCTCAAAACGTCGCCAATCTTGAATGGAAGTTCTGCAATTTCAGAATTTGCTGCAAGCTAGCTGGATTGTATGAACTTGGCAGTTGCTCGAGGCAGTTTCGCGCCATGTCCAGCTCAGACGAGAATGAATTTCCGTTGGTGAAATATGGAACACCCCTGGAAGAAATCGAGGAAACTGGTTAGTTTATTTTTTAACCTTACCACAGTACTATGTATCTTAGTGCGTAGTGCGGAACGTTATCGTATCGATACCTACCGTGGTACCGGTACCGGTACCACTCGTTAATATGGAACGTTCAGTTCTGCAATTGTACACGATAGCGGTGCGGTACGTTTAATGAGATCTACAAACTTGCGATATTGATGAAAAATTGTAAATTTCACCCACTGGTGTAGGCTACTGCAATTGCAGATGTCGGAAATTGTGGTCTTGTGTAGTTTCATACCCAAAGTCTGAAAGTTCTTCTTGTGCAGTTGTGGGCGTAGCTTAACAATTTTTGCATATATCAATCCTAACCCCCACATGACTGCGTCATCCAAAAATTACGTCACTACGACATAATAAGGCCCTTCAAACTAAACAACCTGTCATCCAAGACGCGAAGACGATCACCCAAAATCGAACAAGCTATTTCTTTCGTATCCTCGTTGCAACGATCCCGATATGAGAGAGGTCGCTGCCGTTAGTACAGTAGTAAGTTCTTTATCGTTCGCGCAAATGCCATTTTGGGCGATTGTAGGTATACTTTTGCAAGCTCTATGACGTGATTGTGACGTCGTAGTGACATAATTTTTGGATGGTGTCGTCAGGTGGGGGTTGGGATTGACGTGTGCAAAAATAAGTATTCTACACCCACTAGAACAGGGGTCACCAACGCGTTGCCCGCGGGCACCGAGTCGCCCGTGAAGACCATATGAGTCGCCCGCAGGTCTGTTCCAAACTGAGCTCAATAACGGCGCTTATAAATAAGTAAACTACATCAATTAAATTTTGTCCTGCTATTCTTGTGTAAATCATACTTATATGGGAATCGGGAATGGCGTAGCCATCAATCTGATTTTTATTTGATCTCAGTAATGTGACTGGACAATTAACACTCTTGCAATTATGACATCACAGTGATATAATTTACCACGAACCCGCGCTTTTTCTTGTCCCTTGGTTTGTGGAGCAGCAATAATATAATTGTTGATTCCAAAGAAAAATGGCAGAAAAACCCACCATTTTCACGATGAATGGGGGTGGATATATTTTTACCACCATGAAAACAGCCTGCGCGTGTCTCATTTGTGGGACGATTGTAGCGACGACAAAGCGAAAAGTTATTTCACGGCTAGTCACGCAATCTAACGCGCTAACTATTCACTGGTCAGCGCAGTACGGGCAGAAAAAGCTCGCGATTCAAATCATACAGCAATTCTAGTTTACGAGACCATTGTTCAACATTTTTGCCATAAACTCGGGATATCCCGGGGCCGATAAGACGGCTTAACCATATGGCGAACCAAGGCCTCTCGTCCGGTTACCATTTCATGTCGGGTATGGAATTAGTTAGTTATTTGTTTTCGTAAGCCTGGACTCGATGGCGAAGGAAGCCATCCCAACGGCGGCAAGGGTCTAGCAATCCTTTCGCACATAACTATCTTCGCATGGAATTCTTACCTGCGAACCTAACGCTTAGCACACTAACGATGGCCACACAGCCGCGACTTTTTAGAAGTATACATTGAATTGGTAGCCCGCGGCTTAATCTGTACCCAGAAAGTAGCCCTCGGCCTCGAAAAGGTTGGTGACCCCTGCACTAGAAGTACTTCAGGTACGAAAGACCGGGAAATTGGTATCATCAATATTCCTGTATTTTGATACTGTTATATTGCAGTATTGTGCCATCTCTTATTTTATGATCTGTTTTATTTAATCCTGTATGTTATAGAATATTGTGGGATGTTCAGATGTTAGGTAATTGAGCATATAATGTTGCTGATGTCATGATGTGAAAGATTATCATTAAATCTTATTTCTCAGACATTCCAAAGAAACCAATTGCTGTTCATGAGCAAGTTGTTACTGATGAGCAAGGACGTCGTCGTTTCCATGGAGCTTTTACTGGAGGATTTTCAGCAGGATATTACAACACCGTCGATACTAAAGAAGGATGGAAGCCTAGCACATTCAAATCTTCCCGAAGTGATCGAACAAAAAAGCAAAATTATGCTCCGGAAGATTTCATGGATGATGAGGTATGGTTGGAATTATTAGCAATTGTACTGATTAGATTCACATCAGTGTAAAATAAGTTTGGAGCCTGAAATATCAGGCAAATATTCCTATTTGGGATTAACATCAGAGTTACAAAATCCTCATCTAGTAGGCATAGAAAACTAGTATGTGACCATCGTTGTGATCTGTGGGGTCTTAGGAAAAATTACCAAACTCCAAGTCATTTGGTCAGACTCCTGGTTGAAAAATTTTTCATCATGATTCCAGCTCTTAGGTCAGACAAAACCAAATTTTTACCACAAAAATTCAAGTACATGCATTAGTTTTCAATTGTTTGTTTAGATTGCTTAATTAAATTAGCTTTCTCTAGTTTATATCGAAACTTGACTTTTATTATCATCGTTGGAAGTCTAGGAAGTCGTTGGAAGTCTGCTTCTTGACTCTTCCTGGGATTTTGTCTCCTTCTCCGTGGACTTTCAAAACACAACTCTGACTTCCACTCCCATCTCAATAAAACATGTTGCTATGGCATGATTTAATTCTTAAAATTTGTCATTATTTATCTTCAGGACAAATCAGAGTATGGTATCGCTCCAGAGAAGATTGTACCACAGAGTATCTTCTCAGATACAAAGAAAGATCAGCAATCACTCAAACGAAAGGAAAATTTTACAAATAATGCAACTATGCTCCTTGGCCTTAATATGCTAGAATCATTGATTGTCCCCGTTAGGTATGTGTTTATGTACCTTTCTTTCAGTTTATACACTGAATTTTCTTATAGTCATGTCACTTTCATACACTTATATGCAATGGCTATATTACCCTGTGTGACATGTCAAAGGGTGTTTTATGTAACAGCTGAATGTTTACGGCTTTTCTTACCATTAAAGCCAGGCATCTAAATCAAATAATTGTTCAACCATTTCTATTCCTCAACATGGACTGGTGAGTGGTGACTGTACAAGAAGCTGTGGTTTGAAATCTTCAAATTGACCTATCATCTTTCCTGCTCTTGGGATAACTATGAAAATGATACAATCATATGAAACAGATATTTATATGTAAAGATTTACCTTTTCAATGCACCAAACTAGGCTGTTTAAATTAGTACCAAATTGAGTTTCACATTAACTTTTTGCTATAATGTTATTTTATGATAAGAGGAACATACAGGACTGCGTATTGCTACTCTATTCTATGCCCATTGTCTCAAAATGTTTCAAAAGTTGCTGCTTTCATTATCGTATACAATTTCTTTATTGCAGTAACAACATTGGTGTTAAACTCCTTCAAAAAATGGGTTGGAAACCAGGTCAGGGTATTGGACCAAAAGTGAAGAGACCAAAAAAGGTATTACGATGCTATAGTTAAATTTAAACAACACCAGGGTTTTGCATTGGAAAGTCAAACAAGCTTTGTGTATGCAGCCAGTCACTTAGACATTGGGTGAATTCGATAAGACCAATTTTTTTTATTTACTGTAGCCTACCCTATTTATAGATAATATTTGAGGTAGCATCACTGAGTTTATAAAAATAAAATGACTGAATGGATTCTGAATTTGAGATTTTGGCTTGTTTTGAAATGTGTTCGAAATCAATCTCACTGAAGTCATTTCCCCTTGTATTATTTTGAACTCGAGGGCCTAGTTGCCGAACCCTTCGAGCGAAGAAGCTTATAATATTCAATAATGATTTTCTTTTTCAGACTGATTTTATACCGGAGAATATAACTTTTGCACCTGAAGATACTGTGCCGATGAGTTTTATTGCAAAAACTAATATATTTGGTTTGGGATATACAGGAATGGATCCAAAACTCGCCTTGCATGATAAAAAGAAAAAATCGTCCGCCATTTCATTGCGAACAAAATCTGGAGCAAAGCTATCATTTGCTGGTCAGGTATAAATTGATGAGGCTATTCATTTTTATTTATATTCTGTTTATTGATATATACATTCTTGTCGATTCAATTTACCCACAAACCAGGGTCGGGAAGGTTGGGGTAGTCTTTTTTTTTCTTGGAGATTTAGCTGGGGCTGGAGACTGAGTCAAAATTTCCTTTTGACGTTCTCGGAGTTCGAAGACTTATTGTAAGTTTTTTGGCATTTGATAGTCTGCTGGTAACTGTACACAAACTTTGTAACTGTACAATATCATTTTCTTCTGATGGCTCTATTACCAGTATATTACACATTGGCATACTATAGTACCTTTGTGTGTTTGTAATGATCTGCCTTGTCCATCTTGTTATGATTGAAATTGCCATTCTGCCATTGCACAGCAATTTAGTTTTGTTTTCTAATAATTAAATACCGATCATTTTTTTTCTTCTAACAAAACCTGACAGGCATTTGGTGTAGGAGCTTATGAAGATGAAGATCAAGATATATATGCACAAGATAGTATGGCCAACTATGATATGGAAATGGGAGAAGAGAAACAAGACAATTCTTATGGATGGACCAAGCCAACTAAAGCAATTGAAGGTAAATCAGATACTGAAAAATTACGCTCTTGGAATTCAGTTCTACCTTAAACTTGAGCCTCGCATAATCGAACATAGACAATGTTCTTTATTAGAAACATTGTGAGCCTGTCTTGCACTGCTTTTTCCATGGTTACCTAGACTGTGGTGCTTGGAGTCGACTTTTTTGTTGTTGAAAAAGGCGACTGCTTGGCATATACAAGGCCGCCTTGACGTACCTTGTTTTTTAAATAACATATTTTTGTTCGTCTTTTTTCTAAATATTATTTTTCTGTTAGACTGACCTAAGGGTGTCGCTCTCGATGACCATAATTGGTTTCTCTGCGTCTCCTTCACTCTGAATTGCGATTTTTTTTAAATTCTTTCGAATTTGTGTATGCATGCTTCGTATTTTCTGTTTGGTGAAGAAATAAATTACTAATATAGGTAAATAACAATTTATGAAAACCAGTTACCAACTAAACTCGAATGTTACAAAAAGATTTTTATTATTTTCTTTTGATAAAATAATTATTGTGCTCAGCTCACCTTACTATTAATATTAAATTGTAGGTGCCAAAGCTTACGATTCAATCATGTACATAAAGAAAGCATTGGAAGGATTTAAAAAAGCTGAGAAACTTGTCAAAAGAAAAGTTTATCCACCTCCTTTACTTCCACCAGACTACAACCCTCATAAACGTTTAGAACTTTTACAAAAAAGTCAGAAAATTAGAGCAGTTGTATCTTCAAATATAAACTTTATTCAAAACTTATCGAATCAAGATGACAAATTTAATAGACTAGATCCAAACCAACGTGGAGAACTGCTTGGAGAAGATGGAAATCAAACGGAAAAATCTGACCAAAATAAGGACCCGAAATCAGTGTTTTCTCTTATTTCTTCGAGAGATCGGGAAAGACTGGAAAGGGCAAAATTGGGAAAGCAGCAGGTAAATGAGCCGGATAGATCAAAAAGATCGGCTTTGTACGAACCTTTTGCGTCCAATCCTGCGAAACAAGGAAGATATAAAGAATATTTATCACTTCTGAAAGATAAAAAAACTGGTAGGTCAACTGTTAGCAAAATCTTTCTGATAGTTCGTAGAATTTCGATTGACCCAAAATACAAGATTATTATTAGTATCAAATTATGTTTATGAAGAATTCATATGTGAAAATATTTATTTTCTTCATAAAATTAACTTTGTAAGTTGTAAGATTAAACTAGACAATATGAATTTTACTCTATTGCATATGGAAATCCTGATTCAAGGAGAGACTATATTTAATCACAGAATTCGGGTATTTTTGCGGTGGTTATACAATCATTGCCTGCAAATCATAAAATTTGGTTGCTTTACAGATCCCTATTCTAAAATCGAGCATGATCCGAACATGACAGAATGGGAACGAGAACGAGAAAAAGAAGAATTTACAAAGGCATCCAGATTTTTTCAACCTTTATCTGCAACAATGTCATCAAGATTCACATCTGAATCTGAAGAATTAAAATATGAAAATGAGGTCGGTTGTTCGTTTGAAATAAATTTGAAGCAAAATGATAAATGGCATGAATAAATAGTGATATAGTAGGCTACCGTATTTTCTCGCATATAAGCCGATCTCACAAATCGTAACACACAGTATGCACCTATCACAGCGTATGGTTGCAAAAGAGAATTGATGAACAGGATAGCCATTAATGTTATGTTTTACTTTTATTAATTACGGTAAGAAGTGTTTCAAAATTCTGTTATTGCTGTCATAGTGTAAGCACGAAAGCGATCACCTGTATGACAACCAATCACAGACTGCTATTGCTATCATAGCGTACCAAGAGCTGCTTCGCGTGTGTGCATGCACGCTCTTATAGTTTGAGTAGGATCAGATCAGAGTTATGCGAGTATAAGCCAAATTTTCAGTACAATCAAGGTTATGCTCCTTTCTCCTTTAAGCGGATTTCTTGTTTTGGATTTCTTGTTTTTTTTTTTAGTTTTAAACTTGGCTTAAATACAAGGGTATTTGGTAAATTTTAAATAAAGTAATATTTCTTTAAAAAATAACAATGTATAATTGAGTTGAACTCGGATGATACATTGAAAAATGCGAAATGTTATTTACTCTCTTGATGGTTTATGAATCATACTGAATAATAATAGGACGTCTGAGTGGTCTGGTACGTCTCCCCATACAAAGACCGTCTGCGACAATTTATTAATCTTATTTGTTCACATTCAAAAATTCTCGTTTAGTTCAATTTTTTTATATGTATGTATCATGTTTTTTTTTTCAGAAAGAAGATTCTCAAAAGAAAGCTGCAAAAATGAAAATGTTCGGATTAATAACTAGGGAATGTGTGGAATGGCACCCTGATCCACTTCTATGTAAAAGATTCAATGTACCGAATCCGTATCCCAAGTTAGTCTTCTTTTTGACTCTATTTTTATTTTATTTTTTAAATGTATCCTAAAGATGGAATTGCTTGCTCAATGACTTTCTAGTCATATCTTTACCTTAATAATGATAGATACCATAAGTGTTTGTCCATATGCTTTTGTATATGAAGTTGATTCGAATGAATATGTGAATCTTAATTCGACTTCAACATCGCTCTGTATACCTAATTCTACAATATTCTACTTCTATATAGCTCTGACATTGTTGGTATACCTGGTTCAAATTCTGATCGTACGCTCGAGATGTTTCTGCATCCTGATGATTTTAAAAGAAAAAAGAATTCTAATTTATCTCAAGTGAAGCCTATCGCTTACAAAGATGTTTCTGAATCGCAAGCTAAGGCAACTGGTATTATTAGTGACACTAAAAATCCACCTACGTTTAATAAACTTTCGAAAAGTGTTTCAAGATGGGACAAAGAAGCTCCAGCACAAGGCCCGAAACTAAATCATGAAAATTGTAAGTTTCCTATTCCTGAATTTAAAATTTTTAAGCTCAGTCACTGAAATTGTTTTATGTCTAATGAGAATGCTGATGTACTGCTGCATCATGTTCGGCGCTCCAAAAGTGTGTGTAATGGAGGTAACTAATTTTGTTCGCCTACTTTACATCAAGTTGTGTAAAGGTACTGAAACCTATGGCCAGGGGGTATATTTACTTGCTAACACAGACTGTTCACGAACTCATAATAGAACTAAAAGCAGGAAAATCAGAATAAAATTATGATCTAACCCTAACCTGGTACACACACTACGAGAGTACAGTAATTTATACTTGAACATTGATTTATCATACAGCATCTTCAAATGAATTTGAAAAAGCACATGCACCCAATGAAGTACCAGATAGCTTAAAAGAATTATCTACAGAATTAAAGAAAGAAAATGAACAACAAGTAGAAAGACCCTCAATGGAATTGTTTAAAGCAATATTTGAAAATTCCGACGAATCATCAGATGAAGATAGTGACTCAGAAAATGATAATTTACAAACTAAAAATGACAAACCAAACACTGCTACACTTCTAGGACAATTTCAAAAGCCGGTAGTGGACAATTCAGTTTTAAATGATTCTTTGGGGTCTCGGACAGAGCATACATCGCCCAAAATATCTGCTGATGTTCATCGTCCAGCTTTTCATAAATTTTCCTCAAAATCTATTCGCGAAAAAAAGAGTCCGCTACATGAAAGTGCTAATGATTCTTCAGTCAATGAAACTTCTATGACTCTTGAGATCGAAACTACAGATAGCTCCTTTGGTCCAGCATTGCCTCCAGTGAAAATTCCAAAACTGTGGAATTCAACAGGTAATACCAATGTTTCGAAATCGAAACGAGATTTTGTCTTTGATATGAAAACAAAATAGGATGATGGAATCAAAAAATCTCATTTGCCACTTTTTCTGTTGACACAGATTGTTCTGAATCAGCGGTGTCATATGAATCTGAAATAATTTTGTCAAAATTCAAAACGTTAGACCTTGACGAATTTCAGTTGGCATTTGCTATGATGCCATAATGTCCGTTTCAAAAATCAAAACAGCACCCAGCCTTACCTATGACCGATATTTTTTCCTATAGAACACTTATCATGTATTTTGCTTGCTCCAAACAAGGCCTTATACAACCAACCATTGATTGGAAAGACCAGCACTGCCTGCCCTTTTTTAAAGCATATGTGCTTGGTGTATTATTCGAGTGTATTTCATGCACAGTGCAATTGTGATATTTTGGTAATTCAGTATTATTCAAGTTGTTCATGTACGGGAGAATTCTGATTTACAGAAAGTGAAATACAATTGTTTTGCACTATTGTAGAACTTTGCGGTGAGCCTTCGTTTTGTGAATCTTTCTTTCATTATTCTATTCAGATCCGGAAGTGTTAAAGCCAAAGAAATCAAAGAAGAGCAAACACAAAAAGGTGAATATAGTAGTCCAGCTTCAAAATTTGTTCAAGGATAATAAGAGAGTGAAGAATCCTGAAAATAACATTAGCAGTGAAGTGAAGTGCAGGGATGGCCATTTTAAAATCCCACAAAACTTGAATTTTATTCACTTTCCTAAAATCTAAGGACAGCAATTAGGCCTACGGTGATTAATAATATTATCATACTGAAATGTTTCAACCTCGACAGTAAAATTAAAGTCGTTAACAAACTTTTCGACATGGCTTATTTTTGTTATCAGCCTGTCATTTATTAGCCCAATGATATCGTCAACGTCAAGTCAATTAATATTAATATGCTCGTGATACTGTATGTTTTTACGCAATCATCGTCAACAAAACTATAAAAATAATTAATTTTCACAATGGAGAAGTATCATGGCTGCGCTGGTTTAAAATTTTCTTGACGGCTGTGATGCTTTTATCGTTGCTCGTAAATTATTCCACCAGCATAAATTGAATCAACGACACCGGGATAACGATAAAAGCGCCTTAATACTAAATAATATTTAAACACTGATTTGCAAAAATATCTCCTGAAACAGATAATAAAAAATGTGACGATGTGTTCGCGGCATATGTGTTTTCCAAACCCGTGGCCGTAGGACATGACATGACCCTCGCCTCAACGTGGGGAAGTCGCGCACCCTAGCGCATCAATTAATTTTTTTTCTATTTTTTTTACAGGTCAAGAAACATAAAAAGAAAAGGCACAAATAACTAGATTCTATATATATTTATTGCATTCAACAACAGACGCTGAATTTATTTAATAATTTTTAAATTAAAAATGACATGGGAACATTTCATATGATTGCTTCTCTTGGCTGGTTTGGAGAGCTTCATTTTAGACAGTTTCATACAATTGCACAAGATATAGTAAGATAACATACACAGTTTTTAGCGATAGGCATACAGACAAAGTGCGAACTTGCCGTGCACAAATGGTGAAATAGAATCGCCAACCCGAAATTCCCTACAACCGATTGCTTATACTAATCAGGGCTGTGAAGCAGTGTCATATTTTTGAAAGTACAAATTTCTCACGTAAAAACTTAAAATCCATAGAATAGTTGATTATGCATCCTCAACAAACAAAGAGAGTTTGCTGGAGATTTTAAATATCACGTAGTTTGATGTAGTATCGCAGGGATGGCCATAGCCCATAACATTCTGAAAAAATATATTTGAATCTGGAATTTCGAATACATTCTAAAATCCCCCACATAAATTTATTCACTTTTCTAATATCCCGGAACATTGTTATTACCAAACCTAATAATATTATCATTGTAAAAATACAAAGAAAATGTGTGATAAGATTGTAAATTTGTTGTTTTCTTGCTTCTAAGTGAAAAGATGTGATGGAACAGTATTCACACCTATGCGCCCAGTGAAAATGTTTTTGATCAAAATGTGGGCGGCTGCGCTATGCTGAAAATGTGTGTGCAATATTCGGTACTCGAAGGTCGCAATATTCAAACGAAAATATCGATCAGAGACCGAAGACTTATCGATTGAAAGTCGGGATCCCCAAAACAGCGCTCTTACTCCATAGTGACACCTTGTGTCCCATCACTAATTAATTAATAACTCGCTAATTATACGACATAATTCATCCAAAATTAATAGGCTTCTGGTCCGACATGATGAATGCACATGCAAAATCTGGAGCAGATTCAATCTCGCTTTCATGAGATATTGCGTGCATCTAACAGACAGACAGACAAATACCTATCAACATACTTACCGATTAAAATCGATAATTAGCTATCCCTGGACTAGTATGTAATTTTATGCAGCCCTGGTACCAATTGCTTGCACTATAAATTTGTAATAATATTCCAACAATATATTTAAAGATTTGAAACCGATAGCCACCAGTCTTACCTCATTGAATGATAAGGAAAATGACAACTTTACCAGTTGTTATTGCAAGGAATATGCCAAATCAAATGCAAGAAGACATTCCTGGCTCAATTCTAAATCTTTCCTGTCGGCTGTGATCCTTTGTCTTCGCTCATAAATGAATCTGCCGGCATAAACCGAGCTATATTAATCGTCAACAACACCGGGAGAACGATAAAATCGCCATAGATACCAAATAATTTCCAAACGCTATTTTAGGTACTGTAAACTGAAAGAAATGCAAAACTACCTTCTTACCCCTGACTTTTACACTCCCAAGAGTGCTCAGTCCCTGCACAGCAATATTGTTCATTCTATTTTATAATGGGTCAAGAAACACTAAAAGAAAAACACAAATAGCTAGATTCTATATATATTTATTTATTATTGCATTCAATAGCAGACACTGAATTTAATTAATCATATTTTAAATTAAAAATGACATGGTGATGCTTCATACGATTGCTTCTCTTGGCAGGTTTAGAGAGCTTCACTTTAGGCAGTTTCATAGAATTGCACAAAATATAGAAGGGTAATATACACTGTTTTTAGCAATTAGGTATACAGACAAAAAACTTCAATGGCTCTATAGAGGAGGTTTTTGTTTCAACAGCTTCAAATGTTATGGGTCAAAATATTATCATAAGAAATCTACATACAATGAATAAAAAAAAATTGAATAAATTTCTTATGTCACACACTCCGACCACGCAATAATTTTAAAAATTGTACCACCCACCACCAATTAATTAATCTACCATTTCCAATTAACGATAAAAAAAGGTTAGAACGAGCATAGGCAAAAAAAATGTTAAAGACTTTTGGTCCTAATCTATCCATATTTATTGTAATTTTTCAACACTTTGGACACTTGTCTTTTCTCGTCACACAGTATTAAAATCCCACATCACGTCAATCCAACTTGAAAATCAGTTCAATACCTTAATTCCGATCTTTTGTTCATTAAAAGAATTTCTTAGCTGCATCTTCCCTTGAAGCCCTGTATTAACACACAAAAGAAGATCCAAATATGTTTAATGGCATTGGAGGCAGTGTTGTTATTTCAGACTTAGTGTTAGGCTTTTAGAGTGCAATTTAACTAGAATAGACATGATTTCTGTATTCCGAGTATACAGGGACAATATTTAGGCACAAATGATAAAACAGAATCGTCAACCACAATTCCCTTCAACCGGTTTCTCATGCTAATCAGGACTATAAGCCAGAGTCACATTTTTAGAAGTCAAAATTTGCTAGTATAACACTTCAAAACTATCCTTAACAAACAAAGAGTGCTTGCATAGGTCAAAGTTTGCTGGAGTATAGTTTCGAAGCTGAATGTAATTTCACGCAGCCCTAGCGCCAGTTGCCCGCTATATGTATCTTGTAATAATATTCCATAAAAAAATCTGCAAAGATTTGAAACACTTGATTGACAATCTTACCTCATGGAATGATAGATAAGTAAAATGATAACTTGAGCAGCCGCTATTGCAAGAAATACTCCAAATGAAATACAAGAAGGCATTTCTGGCTCAGGACAATGTAACTTTGGTGGATTAGCCTGAAACAAAAAACAATTCATGATTTTATCAAAACAAAAGCATGTTTCACAGCATTCTCGATAAAAATGTTGGACTTCCTCAACTAGTTCTACTTTACGGTTCGCTCCCTGATCAGTCGGTATTCGACTCAACAAACTACATGGGTAATGTAAATATAAGTCGGCTATGTCGATACCAAGAGAGCGATTCTGAAATCTTTTAATATCAGATCAAAAATTTATTAATTTCATAAACACGGGGTCAAATACAACATGCCTTCCAGCGACTTTTCCTATATAATGTTCTGAATTTAGAATTTGATAAGTCCATAAGTTACTAGAAACAACCAGAACAACGACAATTTAACAGATACAATATTTTTCCTTTATAACCAAGCAGGTACTTGTAGTAAAGGGTCTAGTTTGGAGCAAAAGTTTGCAAAGCCTCCTGAAAGCATATAAAGAATTTTTCAAACTCACTACAGGCCGGCGTAACAGAGATGCGATGTCGTTTTGTAAATCGTGCATTTTTTCATTCATTGCTTGCCGATATTGAATAGTTTCATATGAATCAGTTCCACCTCCTTGATTTGGTTTTCTTTCTATCCCTTGCTGAACTCTCAAATCCATGTTATTTACGACATGTTGCAAATTGATCAGAGTTTCTCTAGAAATAGATATTTATTCCATTATCATTTATAAATTTGATTTGAAATCATAGCTGATTGTTGTATTCAAGTTAGTTCAAGTAAATTCATGTAATTTTTCATTTTCTGACTGTGTTGCATTTATTCTTCTGCTTTCATTTGTTGGTTTTTTAATACTAAAATTGGCACATAATATTACTAATGAAAACCTGTCAAAAGCGAAGAGGGGCACATATCCAAGTGCAGTTTTGAGTATTTTGTATCGTCTGAAGCTGCCCCAAAACCATGGCTGCGATGGTCAAACCATGGCGGCTGACCTCTTGGCTGCCACAAAGCAATGGTGTGAGGCGGGGCACCACGGCAGCAAATTGAACACCATGGTGGGTGGCAGTGTTCCCTCTAAGGTGGGCGCGCGCACACAGCTTTCAGAGGCTGCGCACACGCATGGATTTACTGCGCACAGACGTATTTCGATATAATGTAACAATGTTCTCAGTTGGCAGGTTGAGAAAGTTTGTTGTTGGCCCACCCATTACCCGGTTAGAACGCCAAAATTTCTTCATAGGTTTTTGCACAAATATTGGTCATTTCGAAAAAAGTGCGCACCCAACAAAATTTCTGCGCACACATACTACAAAAAATTAGAGGGAACTTAGGTGAGTGGGTAAAATTTTTCTGCCACAAACCAAGGAAAGTAGGCTGTTATGTCAGGACTGTCCCGGATGGTGACAAACTTTGGGTAAGTTGGAATATTTTCCTTATGATGGAGTTGGGTTAGGTTGAGGTAGATACAATTCCGCAAGATAAACTAAAACTTCGTGAATATACCGGTAATAGAGTCATAAAACCATGAAAGGAGACGCCACGTTCGTTCGTGGCAGGAGCCGCCAAGAAGTGGTAAGAACTGCGCTTCCACATATCACAAAACTTTGAGAACAAATTTCATACCTCAGTTGCTTTATTGAATCATAGCTTTCTCTCTGCATATTTAAAACATTATCGATATGATATTTTTTAGCAGAGTCATCAGCTCCAGCAGCTGGTATATGTGGTTGTTGACTCCCATCACCACCACCCTGCTTTACTTTTGTATCCAAACTTTCCAACGATCGAAACATAAAACTCTGTTGTTCTAACACTTGATCCAAACTGATGGAAATTTGCCTGAAAATATTGAAAACAAGTTGTGAAAGCCCAAATTGCAAAATAGTGATGAATTTTATATGGTCTGGTTGTAAGCTTGAACAGGGTTGAAAAACTAGCTCTTTCTTTTTCTAATGGAATGAAGAGCAAAAAATTATAAAAGTATCTGCTTCCAGCTTCAAATATCCCTCTTTCGGTGGTCACATGGTTTGATCGTTGAACTTCAACTATGGCAGGTCAAATATATTAGGTTCAAACGCCATGCCCATACCTCGCCTAGTATATGAGAATTCCGAAACAGTAGCTTCTTAGTCGTTAGTGGTCGCTTGTCGGAGTCTTATTTCGAGTAAAGATATATAAACGTCATACATAAAGAAGACAGTGTCGTCCCGCATACAGCAAGATCTCTATTTCGAGTACACAAAATAACAGTCTTCAGATCAATGGTGTGGTGGTAGATTCACCACTTAAAATTTAATTACCATATTTTATGTACCATAAAGCATACTTTAAATCCCTTTGTTCCTCAGAGAACAATTGTGCCGGTGCGCCTAATATATGGATCAGGTAGTGCTTTGTGCTATATTGCCTACCTAAGACCAGTACCAGTATCTGTTGCGTCTTTATGACCCGTGAAACATAGTATATTAATTATAAGTTAAATCTTACCTTATGTCTTTTTTGATACTATTCTGAACATCAAAAATTGATCGTAGCTCTGTAGATGCCGCCCCTTCATACTAAAATAGAAAATTAATTTGAAAATTATATTTCCATTCTACAATGTTCGTACAACCAACCTAAAAGAGACAAAAATATTAATTTAAAATATTTTCATGTGAATATTTGTCATTTAGGCATTGGTTAATGTTCTTTGTCTGAATGTATAAAAATAGAAAATTCGTAAATCTCATATTATCTGTTTTCTTCTTACCAGTTCTTCTGGATTTTTCATATCTTGTGCAGCATCTGGATGTTGCTTCTTATATTCTTCTTGCATTTTATTGAAATCCTCTACATTCTTATCATAATCCTCTTGCAATTTCTTTCTCTCTTCTTCTTGGATTTGTTCTTCCTCAGGCTTACATAGAATTATTATATTAATACCGAAGACTTTGCTCACAAGGAAAGGCTAAACAGTTGGCCCATTGTGCTGGCATTACGAACATGCTAGCCTTCACATATCTGATTACCCTATGTGGCATCCCTGGTTCGAATTGAGTTGGGATAATTATGTCACACAGAAATTAAGCTTGCTGAACTCTAGGCTGTCATATGGGGGTTCACTTAACCACTGGTTGATTATAGATTTATGCAAATGTAATGCTAACTAGTCCCATAGGACAAGAGGCTGTGGACTGTGGTTTATTATATGATTAAGCCGTTTTATTGGCTTTTCTCCCCACCCTTGGGTAAATAAGAAAATCCTTTCCCTATCATATTATCTATAAATATGTGTGTCCAATCGAGCCAATATTCTGGCTATGTGATCATTTTGTTCAAATCAAAAATACACGATGAATGATGTATTTACGTAACAACAAATAAATTGGTTTCAATAAATTGAATAAAATTATACTTACTGTTAGTTTTTTATCAGATATGCTCCATGTTAAAAATTTGATGACATCATGATCATCTGAAGAATAAATAGGAGCATTGTGGATTAATAAAAAATACATGTTCATCAAACTTACTAAGAAAATTACAATGCAACAACAAAATCGGTTATTTATTTAATGATTAAATTTAACTCAAAATACTGCAAAAGACTGATACAGATATTAGAAATAATTTTGATACAAGATAATGTGTAGGTATAAACTTACCTGCGAGGCCTCCAGTTGCTGCTGAAACACCAAAGTAATAGTTGGGAGGTAGATTAATATTAGCTGAAGCACAAACTTCATAATCACCATCCTCCAAATTGCCAGGATCATAACTGACCTATATATGAAAAATCAGATTTATTAGCATTGCATATATTGCTTTTATTCAAGATAAAAATTTAAGTAGCCTATTGTTAGATATAAATTTATTCAGACTAATTTTGGAAATTGATTTCGAGTTAAAATATAAAAGGCTGTTGCCAACATAACATGATGAATAATTGAGAGAGTATAAAAAAGTAGAATAAATTTTGTACCTATATTAATCAAATATCAAAATAGTCTACTACAACTAACAAGAAATAATCTAAGAATACCCAAAAAGTCAAATGCATGCATGAAAAGTTATTCTATAATAACAAATAATTTAGTTCTATATTCTTACCGTAATCAGACCATTTGAGTATTTAATTTTGAGTTTGACAGGGTATGGTCTATTCCGAAAATCTTGGAAACAACTGCCGGAATTTTGATTCACACCATCACTGAAATAAAAATAGAAGGGAGTCAATAAGTAAGTCAATTGGTGTAACGTGTATCAAGCTAATGCACTTTCCTCACTGCTGTTGTGCTTGTATTTTGCAATGATACTGTATGAACATTCACAACAGCTATATTAATAGGATCAAACTTTTTGCCTAACATTTTTACAAATTTAATTTTGTTACACTTCATCTGGCCAGTGAGATATTCCATTTGCGAGTGCCGAGTAGTACTATAAAAATTCTTTATTTATCAAGACTTATTGTAATACATATTTACGCACACCTGTTCAACCTGTCCAAACCAGAGTGGGGGTTGTGCATACCACTAGTAAATGATACCTTGAAGATTTAACAACACACTTTAAAACTGAGTTTTTTATGCACAGTAAGGGAGGAATGAAGAGTTGTAACATGGGGGCAGAGGTAGGAATGTATTAAAAAGATTGGGTGCACTGATGTGACCAAAACCAGGCTTCTTCAGATGATAGGTTCAGAATATGTATTAGCAAAATTTATGAATAGAGGAAGCAAGACCCTTGAATCACTCAATAGGGTAAAGCATGACCGTGAATATAACAATGAATGACGAGTTTCTTTTAGTATTTCTTGCATTTTTTAAATATATTTCGTCACCAATGATAAGTATATGAAAAAGATGTACCTCGCATGGTGATATTCTGTTCTACCATCATTAGTGACAATCATGATAACTGGGTTGTCATTTTGGTTGTTGTTATCAAAGGAGTCAAGAAATATTCCTACACCTTGAAAATAGTCCTTTGAACCATATACAGGACCTAATTCTGGAGTATGAGACACGTACCAAATCGCCTGAAATAAGATAAAATACAAACTATGAATCTGTGTACCTTGTTTGCATAGTACGAACAAGGAGGTGAAGTCCGTAGCCAATAGCCATATACTATAGATATAAACATGATAGAACTCGTAAGCAATGAAGTAGTAAGAGAGACTGAACATAGTCACCAGTCATTTGATAAATAAGTATTTTCGGGCATTCACTGGAAATAGATGTATTTGAAAAACCTGCTTGAGCATCATTTAGTAAACAAAAAAAATTATTATTATAGCTTTACATTTAACTAGATAAAGACTTCTTGTGATAGTGGTTTCTCTTTTGAAATGTCTGTTTATGCAGGAACGGTATTACGGTAAATTTGAGCAGGATATGACAGACATAACCAGACATCACGTCAGGACTCAAAACTCAAGAGCAAAAGCAATTTTTACTTCTCTTCTGGTTACCAAAAATTTTACCTCTATATCCAAATTTCAACCACAAATCAAATATATCTTAGTAAATGGAGTGAGTTTGAGAAAAATCTCACCAGGCCATCAGCACCAACTCTTCCTCTGCCTTCAATTCTGATATGAACTTCAATTTCCCATGAATCATATGGAAATGGATGATTTGACCAAACTAAACCTTTTTTGTCTCTAATAGATGGAACCAACCTGACTTGATTATCTCCAGCAACAGTATCTAAATTAAATATAAATGAATTTAATGAGCTTGACAAAGTACCAATAAAAATCTGTATATTTTATCATGTAGCCTATTTTTTCGTTCAATAAAAAGGCAGGAAATGTAGCCTATCTAATTTATTTTGTGATCCAATTATATTAAACATAATTTCTATTAATTCTGTAATTGTAGACAAATTTTTGCTATATTACTGTATTATCTCATGACAGCACTATATTCAGATTTGAATCTGCTATTTCATGATAGAATTATCTTATCGACTAAAACAGAGTAGAACTATAATTATTAAACTATATGGATATTTTGGACTACCTTAACATTTTTGTTTTTGTAATATTTTCACCACTTAGAGTATAACTAATACGGATGTTCATTTATTTATAGTATCTAAATACCTAAATATCATATTAAAGCAGAATAATAATGGCGAAACTGAATGATTATTAAAGTAAACAAACTTACCACCCATCAACGTCCAAAATGGAATAGTGTGGTCAGCTTGCATGAGATGGGGGCCTTTAAAACTGTATTTGTATTCGAATCTACGGTGCTCCTCGCCGGCATTCTCGTTTGCAAATATTAAATGAATACACGCCAAAATGGACACAAATGCAAAGATGCCTAGCCGCTTTCCCATACCTTCCATAGTTTTTGGGAAATGTATGCCACTACTGAACCATATGTAACTAAACGTGGCAATAACACCTTTCCCGACACGCAAATTTCCTGCGATGAGTCGTCACTCCACGACAGCAAAATGCGAATGAAATGAGGCGGAACAATTCTACGTGTGCATTTTTCTTGAAATCGCTCCAGCGATTATGCATCGGCTATCCTTATGATGTCATATAGATAAATTAAATTAATTCAGTCTGCGAGAACTTAATTTTTTATGATGTCATAAATTCAGATTGACGTATTTTAAACGCTTAAAAAAAACTAACTAACTTTCTAATATTTTTTTTTATTTTGCTTTCTAATATTACAAGTTTACAACCTCGAAAGCTTACGCTTTTCTTGTGGATACTAACCTACGAATATTCGTAGACACGCATTGAAATATTTTAAAACCCGGTAATGTAATATTAATATAGTCTGGCCTAGGGTCATTATATTTGAAAAAGCAAAATTCCGGACAGTGCATGACTATTTTTATGACCTCGTAGTAAAAAATATGCGCACAGTACGAAATAACAATGTTCTGTATCAGCCAACGACTAACATACCGGTATCAGCAGTGTGCACAGTACGATTGCAGATGCAGTAAAATTCCGGATTCCGGACATTTGAGCATTTTTTAAATTCTTCCCGGACGCAAAATTTAACCCTAAATTCCGGACATTTCCGGACGATATGACAAGGATAGGATAGGATTTACATATTTATCCCGGGGGAGAGGTTAGTTGTTCTAGATAAAATGTTCTAGATAACAAGCGATATAATGATTAACATTGTGGCCTGCCTACTGATATAAATCTGTGCGCAATATTTCTTTTTTTGATAAAATATAAACCAAAATAGCATAATTGTACAAACTATCATAAAGTAGGTCTGTTATTCATTTTCCGTATGCTTATTCACCCCAGCAGAGGCTATATGAAAGTGTTGATACCAAATCCTGACATCATCATACGATTAATTAATTTTTAAAATAGAAAAGTAAAAATACATGCGAGTGTGTACGAATTGATTTAATAATTTTAGGTGAGTGAACATGTACCACTTCTTTTTGGCAATACTTTCCATCTTCCATTCTGTATGTTTTAAACCTTATACAAGGTTTTGTTTACTCTCCTGATTTCAATAATAGTTTTTATCAATCATTTTATCGCCTTTTTCAGTTTTATGCGGATTATGGAGTCGAAATAAACTTAACTTACATAAATTAAAAAAAAAAGGGGGACATAAAAGATATATATACATTTTATGCATATCAGTAAGGGTCTTACTACTTACTGAATACAGCGCGAAACAGAAGGAAACCAGCGCAAAACAGAGGGAAACAGCGCAAAACAGGAGACGCAGTCATTACCACCTCCTGCCACGAAAGAACCACTGCGCCTCCCGCCATGGTTTTATGGCGCTATTTCCGGTATATTCACAAGGTTATGTACTGGATTATGGGTCATCATGCGAAATTTTATCTACCTTTTTGGTGCTCCAGAAGTATGTGCAGCAATATGTCGCACAACCTGAATCCGCTACACACACACACACATACCATTTTCAGGTTGTGCGCCATCTTGGTGCACATACTTCTGGAGGTCCCTTTTTACCTAACCCTAAAGCCAACCATATTCATATGGAAAATGTTCTAAATTATGGTACCCAAAATGTGTCACCAGCAGGGGCAGACCTGCCATTACAGCATTACTGGCTACATACGTTGGTTTGTGTTTTTAATTTGTGTTTTTAATTTGCTGCCGTGGTACTCCAACTCAAAACAAGGTGCCCCGAACTCATTGCAAAATTTTTTTCTGTTTCACACTGTTTCCCTCTGTTTTGCGCTATTTCGCGCTGTTTCCCCACTGTTTTGCGCTGTTTCCCTCTGTTTTGCGCTCTTTGCGGTGTTTCGCGCTGTATTCAGTAAGTAGTAAGACCGTATCAGTAAGGCACAGTTCTACGATTCCAAGAATAGCACCCACATTAAAGAGACATCAATTATAACAGTTCAGCAGTTGAGTGCACCAGTAGATTGGACTTCTTAGAAAAAAAAATCTGATTCACTGAAGGAAAATAAATTTTCGTAACACTCAACGGTTCATCTCCACTTGCAGATCTGTCTACAGCTCTAGTAACAGAAGAGCATGGTTATAGGCTTGACATAGCTTGGTTCCCACACGTGCACCTTTTGATAAGATGCTGTTGTGTTATGGTACGGTATACTTTACAATCATTTCGTATTGGTCAATAGGGCTACATCAGGCCAGACTAGGGTTGGCGCGGCGGTGTGGCTCAACAGGCTAAGCGTTAGGAATACGCTCGCCACCGCACCTCTAATTACTCTGCGTGGGTTCGCAGGTTCGAATCCCATGCAGGGATGGTTATGTGCGAGAGGATTGCTGGACTCCTCGCCGTCGTTGGGTGGTTCACGTAACCGCTGGTCGGTTACGGCTTCCTCCACCACCAAGTCCATGCTTCCGAAAACAAACAATACAGTAAAACTAATCCCATACCCGACTCGGAATGGTAACCGGACGAGAGGCCGTGGTTCGCCATATGGATAAGCCGTCTTATCGGCTTTCCTCTCCCCTGGGATAAATATGTAAATCCTATCCTATCTTCATTTTGGAGATGTCAGAATGCCATGTAGATGTTGGAATCTGACATAATTCTATTATCAAGGTTTTCTTATATCATAACGGTAAAGCCATCTCATCAATATAAATATGAAAATCCTATGTAAATACTATTAAAATAGTTTTATTTTATATTTAATGGAGACATAGTTAGTCAGTAGATTAATGTCTTTCATCCATGTGTTTCGGAGACTTTACTCATCCGCTACAAAGGTTCGGATAAAAAATTTATCAGGAATACCGTCAAACACTGAAGTGAACATAAATGGCTGGGTAAAATCTGTTCGAAATCATAAAAAAGTTGCATTTTTGGATATCAATGATGGATCATGTATAAGAAATTTACAAGTGGTTTTATCGACTGGAGAATTTTCTACTGATCAGTATTTTTATGGTTCTGCATTGGAAATCACTGGTGAACTAATTCACAGGCAGCACAAGAACCCTAACATGGAAATACTTTGTAAATCAATTAAACAATATGGCACCTGCGATCCAGAGTCATATCCCCTTCAAAGTGAATATGATCACCCTCTTAATTATACAAGACAGTTTCCTCATTTGCGTCCTCGCCAGAATATGACTGCTTCAATTTTGAGAGTTCGTAATCGGGTAGAAATGCTGATACATGATTATTTTCAGAAGAATGATTTTACACATATTCATACACCTATAATAACTTCAAATGACTGTGAAGGAGCAGGTGCCTTATTTTCTGTAACTTTAGACACTGATGAGAAAGAAAAAGAGAATTTCTTTGGAATTCCTTCATATTTAACTGTTTCCGGTCAACTGCATTTAGAAGCTTGTTCAATGGGAATCGGAAATGTTTATACGCTAAGTCCAGCATTTCGTGCCGAACAAAGTAGACCAAGAACGCATGTTAGCGAATTTCATATGCTTGAAATTGAAATGGCTTTCACAAAGTCAATGCAAGATTTATTAAATATACTCGAAGATAGTTTACGTCATATAATTAAGAAATCATTAGAAGAATGCAATAATGAACTTTCAATGTTTCATCAAAAAGCAGATATACCGAATTACCAAACCATTGTTGAAAGATGTGCGAATGAGTCGTTTTTGAATATAGAATACAAAGATATTGTTAAACTTTTACAATCCAACCGTGATAAATTATCCACAGATATAAAATGGAGTGATGATTTGAATATAGAGCATGAAAAATTCATAACAACTTATCACGGTCATCGCCCAGTTTTTGTTACAAATTTTCCTGCTAAACTAAAGCCGTTTTATGCTTTACATAATGATGACGCAGACGGTACATCTGCATCGTTTGATTTACTTTTTCCACATTGTGGTGAAATGGCTGGTGGAACTCTACGTGAAGATCGCTATGATGTGCTAAACCAACGTCTCTCTTCTTTAGGACTAGAAAATGAATACAAATGGTATTCAGACTTGAGAAAGTTTGGTGGTGTTCCTCATGGTGGTTATGGACTGGGGTTTGATCGTCTAATAAGATTTTTATTGGGAGTGAATAATATAAGAGATGTTATTCCTTTTCCAAGGGCATCACACTTCTGTTATTTGTAATTCCTGTCAGTGGATGAGTGATAGATACTCTGTTACCTTCTATGACCCATTCATTTCTAGCAATCATCTATTTCAATTATATTTGTATAAAAAAATTTCAACTGGGTATGAAGTTTAATTTTATTAAAACATTTGGTCATTTGCACTAATTTTCATTCTTGATTTCACAGAGTTTTGGTGTAATTTTCTATATAATGAAGCTTAGTGACCCAACATTGAGTGACAATGTTCCTCCAACTGAATGGATGCTACAGCAAGCCCAAAGTTTAGCAAATTCTGATATTTTTGCCGCTAGATCATGGTTATTGACGGCTAAATCACTTTTCCCCAATAACTTCACTGTGCTTTACGAAGCATATAAATTAGAGTATGGAGAAAAGAACGCAAAACAATGTGCATCTCTTCTATCTGAAATGCTTCAGGAGTTTTCACATGAATCCACACTATGGCATGAAATTGAAATGATAGTGACTGCGTTAGAGAATAAAGGTTCTGGAAATGATAAATTTAAGCAAGATATATTTGGTTTTATTCCTAATGCAAATCAACAAAGAATGATTACAATCTGTGCTGACCGACAAACTGACATATCATTAAAATGTAAAATGACGCTGATACTCACACAAAAATATCCTTCTTCTGTTGTAAAATATGGAATTCCATTAGCAGAAAGATTAGTAGATGAAGAAAAAGTTCAAGGCGGAAGTTCTCCCCTCAATTATTACAGACGACTGCTCGTTTGTGAGGTGTTACCCATTATTTGCAAAAATATGACTGTTGAAATATCGCATAAACACTTTTATAAGTGGTTACAAAAGGCAGCAGAATTTTACGCAACATACTTCACAACTGATACCAAAATAGCTTCATCACAAATAGGAAAACTAGATGAAAGTTGGGAAAAACTGGAAGCATTGAGAAAGCTCATTTCAATCCAGTGTGATTGGGAACCAGTTCCGGGAAGAAGTTCTACTCTACAAGATAGGATAAATCACATCAAAGACTTGCATAAAAAAAGTCGCACTGATTTGACTGGGAAAATAAATAAGAAACAAATATTTTATACAGCTATTTTGATTCTCATTGAAGCAGCTATAAAGTATATGGAGATGTTAGAATCCCATATATATAATGATCGAAATGATGCACGTCATTCTTACGTTCTTCTCATGAATTGGAAACAGGAGAACACAGAATCTGAAAAGTCTTCTTTACGAGGGTCAGACATTGAAATAAGAGAACAGTTCTTAGTAGCTCGAGATGCTTGGAACATTCTTCATTCAAACGATTCCTTTGAAAAAGATTTCAGCCATCTTTACCGACGTTGGAAAATTGAAAAATGGACATGGTTTCAATTGTTTTTATCAGATCATTTTTCATATGAGAAAGATCATAAAAGTTCTTTGACAAGAATTAACAATCTTATGGAGCAAGATGTATCACATTTACGCCATCCTATACTCCTACGCTGCCATTGTCAATTAGTGTCGTCATATTTTACTAATGGACATTTGCTGATGGCTTGTCAAAGTATAATGGAATGTCTCAGCCTTATTTCTGATCAAAATCCTTCAAAGGCACCCGCAACAAATTTTGATTTGTTATCAATATCTCTTTTTCCAAAAACACAAAATAATACTGATCTGATACTAGTGCCTTTATCTTTTTCAACCCTTTTACCATTCTGGATTCATATATTCATTTCTAGCTTCGCTAAGGTTATGGAAACTGGCGAGGATGATGCTATACTGGGGCATATGTTAGTGTTATGTCAGCATGACTGGCCGAAATGGCAAACAGAATGTCGACAAGCTTTGGATCTGATATCTAAAAAAAAGAAATTCACTTATACTTTATTATTCGACTATATCATTTGCTTGGACATACTAGAGGAAATAGCTTTCTTAAAAAACAACTCCGAACCTGAAATGATTCTTCTTTCTGATGCCCCTTCTAGTCATCAAAGAATAACTCGAGGCGTCAATAAGGGTGCAAGTGAGGATTTCAAGAAAGCAATGAAAAGACAAGTTAGAAAAAGTGATGACTGCATGGAAACTTTGTTGAAAGAATTTTTAATCAAAGAACAAGACTCAATATTAAATTGTCTGCAGTCTCAAACTTCCCAGGAAATTCTAGAACCAATGGACATTGATATTTAATTATACCTTGCGCAAATTGTTTATGTGTACTGAATTTGTTTTTGTTAACGTAAGCGAATTTCACATGGATTGATAGATTGTGTTATTAAAACTGTTAAGACCTTGTAGCGTTTTCTATAGTTTCATGATGCTTGAATTGGCTTTTTCCTATTAGGGTTTTTACATGGTGGACCACAGCCCTCGTCATGTTAAAGTCCAGGTCGGGAGTGGAGATAGCTAACTGTTCAATCAATCCATATGCATGAGCTTGGAGGATGCTGTAAGTAACTATCTGGACCACTTTATGGGGCGGAGAGTTTAAAACTGTAGTTCCCAACCAGAGGCCGTAGCTACCCAATGGGCCACAGAACGGTTCGAGGGGGGCAACACTGATTTTACATTTTCCTTTACAGGAAAACCCCCTGTTCTTCCTAATTTCATTACTCGATAAGGTTATTTCACAGAGTGTTTTCATATTGTTGAGCTTGGATTGTTTGAACATAATGGGATTTGGAATGTACCAATCATACGTATTTGTTATACTCCAGACAATGAGGGAGAGCATGTAACAGAGACATAATCTCATTGAACTTTACTATAAATTGACTTATAATTGAATCAAGTGTATTCATACAAACATGCTAAACTTTTTTTGTGCATTTTTTAGTGTTTATATATTTTTTTCTTAATTTCATATTTTTCAGCATAGGAAATAACCTTTATTTCCATACTTAGTTCAAATCCTGGAACCAACATGGTAGCAATTTTCAACTTCCAGAGTATGCTGACTGTTGTATTGTTATTAATCTGCACTTGTGCTTATGTAAGAGCAATTGCACCAAGCTTATTGGACAGAAACAAAGAAGGAGTACTTGGAATATTTTGGAAATTTGCGAGGATTGGAGAAAGACTAAGTCCATATGTTGCAATTTCTTGTGTGGCAATGGGAATTAGCATTTTATTCTGGTGAACCAGCACTTGACAACAACATATACCACTGCGCTGATGGGCAAACCATTTTATCGATTTAAAAAAGGATACTTGATAAAGGAGGACATCTTCAATAATAATTATATGATCTAGTTGAATATATGTATATGTTACTGTTTCACTTTTTTGCTCTATATTTGACTAATATTTCTATTGTATCAATTTGTCTATTGATTGACATTGATAGAAATCTATTGACTGTTTCTTGGGTAGTTTGTTCAAATGAATGAAACTCCAACCATAAAATGTATATTTTATGATGCCGTTCGGCGTTCAATGATATATCATATGCCAAATGATTTGCCCATTTCAGAACGAATAATCTATTCTGCTACTACTATTATGTATTTCAATGATATGATGTTTTAATGTATTTATTAGTTATATACCGGTATATAAAAATAAAAAGTGATGGATAGTGAACAAGAAAATACAGAAGACCAGTCCATTGCAAAATGTGCAGAAGATTATGCAGCATATATGGATATAGAATCCAACCCATCTTGTAAGAACAAGGTACAATATTGTCTCGCATGTTATGAAAATTTAGTTACCGGTATATTATATAAGTTGAGTAAAAAAATGAATTTGAGTTTTTATTTCCATATGACTATTGGTGTATCATGTCGCTTGCCACCTCACCTCCGATTACCTTGAGCAGGTTTGAATCTTGTAGGGTGTGACAGGAGGATTCCTAAGTTTGTTTACAGCTTTCTCCACAATCAATGCATTGAGAACAGAGGTATGTAACCACTAACCTCCAATACATAAGGGCCGGAGACAAATTACTGGGTGAATCCTCGGGTTGCATTTCTCTTTAACATAGGCTTTCTATTAGTTGCTGGCACAAAAATTTTGGTTATTGATTTGATGGCACGTGTTGTTCGCTTCACACAAGCTAGCTGTTGGGGCATTGTAACATCATGGGTGAAGTAGGGGCTTTACAACGAAAAGGGATTGGAATCACTCGCATGTACCAGATTGAACTGAATTAAAAATTTTGTTTTGAGGGCCGAACACCATTCAAAATTGGCACTTACTGATATCTCTGGCCCACACAATTTTTTCTTGTGGGCCACAGGTTGCACACCCCTAATCTAAAACAAATAGTAACCAGACAAGGCCTGTGGTTCACTACATAATTGAGTTTTCTATTTGTCAGCTTCCCTCTACCCGAGATAAATATGAAAATAACCCAATATCCAGGTTATAGATCAGAATGGCTAACCAATCAACCATTTCATGAATATAATATATTGATTCAGTTTTGCAACAATAATTTTTGCAAATTGAGGTAAAATTATATTTGACTTATTTCTTTTATATTTAACAATTGCAGGAAATCGATGTTGAAGCTAGCATAGACTCTGTGCTTTCAAGTTTGGACAAATTTTATGGAATGCTGGACATGGTAGGTGTATGGTAATTGGGTTTTATTTTAGGTTCAACTGTAAATGTTTAAATCGTTCTCACTATCTTCAGATACGCACAGATTCAACAAAAATGACAGATGAAGTTTTGCAAAATTTTCGAGCTGAACGAGAAAAGATGAGACTCATCTATAAAAAAATTGATGACTTGGAGGTATGGCAGACCGATAATTATTGCATGCAATACAAATTCATTCACGCAATGCTGTTTGGTAATAAAATTGTGTGCAATCTGGGATGGCTAAATCTGAATAATGTATTATTCTGAATACATTCTGAAATAATACTTTCGAATATGGAATGTATTCTAAATTGGGCCATATTCATAGAAGTATTCTTCAACTTTTGTATGCTCATAGGAATATGATATTACTGAACAAAAGATTGCTGTGATCCCAATGGAACATTTGATTAGTTTTAGGCATCCCTGTGGGAACGGGAATAAAAACAAATTTCCTGTCAAGACACCAGATGTCAAATGCCCAGTTTGCAAATTTCCAAATAAAAAGATTTTAAATTATTCGTAAATTTAAGAATTCCGAATCTTCGATCTGTTGGAAATTGGATCACAAGTCACAACATAATATTTTTCTTTTTTAGAAATTCATTGAAGTTATCAAATCAGATTGTGATTCTGTTGAAAAAAGTTTGAAAGAATCTGAAGCTGAGTTTGGGACTATGGGTTCTATCAAGAAAGCCCTTGAAGGAATTAGGTTTAATTTTTGGGAGGTAAGAATTTCAGTTAAGCACATCATTTTGTTCATACACAGCACTCTTGGTATTTTTATGCTCTGTTTTCACTCAGAAAAAAGAAGTGGTGCCTCCTGTTGTACCAAATAAAGCGCCATACACCTCACCTAATATTTACAACACTTCTGATTATATTTCTTCTGGAAGCAATAAATCTGGATTAGCCGACGAGGCTATGTCAATTCCTGACTGATTTAAAGGACACACTCACTGGGTTGGTTGTATTTACCACAAAATTGATCACACTTTATATAATACTGAAAAAACTAAAAGCCAGAGATGGCCAAAAGATATACTCTAAATAACAGTTTGAATTTGAATGTTGAAAAGTTGATATAAACAATAATTTGATTAGTTTTCAGAATTATCATACTCGAAGAATTAAATTGCTTTCATCCATTTGATGTCTGGTATGAAAATAGTAAGCCAATTATTTATTTCAGATGCATGGGCTTGGAGGAAACCATAACCGACCAGTGGTTACGTGAACCACCTCACAACAGCAGGTAGTCTAGCAATCTTCTCTCATATAATTATCCCCAAACCGATCCGAATCTGCGGAGTCGCGGTAAGCTATCCACAGGTGCGATGGCAAGTGGGTTACAGGTTCTTAGCACTGCGCTCCAACCAGTAGGCCAATAGAGTCTGCCTGTGAACTTCAAATAAAGTATCGTACCTTATTATTTACATCATTGTATAGAAATCACCTATCATTGGTTGGGTTGTGGCATTGACTAAATTTGTGATGAATAGCAATAATTGCGTTTGCGTATCTACTTTTCCTTATTTTGTTTTCTAATTCTCATCTGAAATCACCTATTTCACACTATACTATGCCTATGCAGCTTGTGCTATTTTTTTAAATAAAATTCTTTTTTAATATGATGAAGATATTTATTGAAATATGTGATGAAAATCAAACAATATAATATTGCTAGAGATTTTGCATAGTCTAGATTTGAAAATTTGGGAGTATAAGATATACTGCTTTATACAGTGAAGAATGGAGGAATTAATATTAAATTTCATCATTGCAGAATGCTAATCATGGTTCACAATTGCAGCTTTACAGATACCTGATATATCCTATGCACATAGCCGTCTTATCTTTACAGATAGCATTTGTAGCAGTATTTACAGACGGCCATATTAATTTCGTTATATGGTTGGTGAAAATTTACCCAATCATTGGATGATCAATCAGGTTAATTGTGCAGGAACTTGATGCCACTGCACATGTTGGACTCGGATTCATCTCAAAAAGTGTGAAATGCAGAATTGGTTCATCAGTTAAAATAGTCTTTGTTGGGAGATACAAAGTTATTTGAGGTCCTTGTTTTGGTTGGAATTTTCCTAGATTAAAACCATTTACTAAAACATAACCACTTGTCCAGCTGCCTCCTGATAAGTCTATAAAAGTATCTGCGACTGTTTGAGCAAACAATGTTCCTGTGTATATTGCAGGTACCTGTTCCATATTCACTCCGTTTGTTTGTTCACTGCTTTTTAAATTTAGAGCCATGTTTTTCAAATTCAACGGATACATTTCCCAATTTGTTAACCAGGCTATGTATATTGTGCCAATTGAAATTTTCGCTTTCCCATCAATCCCTTTGGTATCATTGATGCCAGTACCGACAGACAATCGTCCTCTGCTTTCAACTAATATATCAATTTGATCTCCTTCAGAACATGCTCCTAAATTTAAAGTCTGTGAACCTCTTTCCAGTTGTCCAACATAATTTTGGTTGACATATATCTTTGCATGGTCACGAACTGAATTCTCGAGTGTTAAATTGACATTTTGGCCACCGTGTCTTTGAAACAATGGTGGTACAGTGGTCCTGTATAGAACATACCCTCCTACCACATCTAAATCTTCATATGACAATGGCGAAGATCCTATAACAGGCCCATCCGGGCAAAGTGATGTTAAATGGTCCCAAAAAGAGCCTTGGTTAGTTAACTTCAATGATCCATAGCTAATTGTTGTAATATTCGGTGGTACTGATATATGAGGCAGTGGTTTGTATCTTGAAATAACTTCTTGAATTTTGAAGTATTTTTCCATTGTATCTCCGTTTTCACTTATTGGTGAATCATAGTCATAGCTGGTTGTAACTTGTGAGATTGAACCACCATTTGATCCACTCCAGTATCCAAAATTAGTTCCTCCGGTAAACATGTAAAAGTTTACAGATGCACCTGCTGCTAGCATTTCATCAAATATTTTACAAATCGCTTCCGACGATGTCCTGTGATGGTTTTCACCCCAATGATCTAACCATCCCGTATAGTATTCTGAATTGACAAGAGGCCCATCAGGCTGAAATTTTCTCAGTAGGGTAAAAGAAGAAGTGACATTTGCCCCTGGTCCAAAATCTACTGTTTGAAATACTCCATCAATATGCCCATGTTCCAAATAGCTAGCGCCGTCACCATCCGTTGTAAAAAGGACGACATTCTCATCCAGCATGGTATCAATATCATAGTATAATGATTTTAAATACGTAGTATCTTGTGCGTAATAGCTCCCGTATTCGTTTTCTATTTGTATCATTATTATCGGGCCCCCATTGTTATACAAATATTGCTTCAATATTGGGAGTATGACACCAAGCCAATCCTTTACAGCAGACAAAAATCTTGGGTCAGATGTTCGGAGACCTATTGGATTTTCTCGAGGATTATATTTTGATTTTAACAGAAAACTGGGTAAGCCTCCCATGTCCCACTCTGTGTCAGAAAAGGGAAAACCTCTTATAATAGCAAGAAGACCCTCCTCTTGTGCCATTTCGAGGAAAGCCGCAATGTCATGTTCGCCATCAAATCGATAAGAACCATCTACTACATGAAAATTCCACGGAATATATGTTTGCACCGCATCCAATCCACATGCTCTCATCTTTCGAAGCCTATCACGCCAGTAATATCGAGGAACGCGAAAATAGTGCATGCACCCAGAGATGTATTGAAATGGCTCGCCATCTTTCAGAAACACATTGTTCTTGTAATCAACTGTAAACTCTCTGCTTTCAACCGATAGCGTTAATAAGCTACATGACACTGCCAATAACCACCAATTCATTGCTAAACTAGTGCAATAATAGGCTTTTGATAACTAAGGAGAAAACAACAAAAAATTGCTCTTCAATATAGTAGTATTTATACGAAAAGAAGCAAAATTTAAGGCAATTTTGATTTTACAAATGAGGCACAGTTTTATAACTACTTGGAAATCATACTTGCCGCAGGTCACACATTAAAAAATGTCATAACCATAAATTTTTGGTGGAATATAAGATATAAATAGACAGCATGAAACTATTTCTTCTATTGCAAAACACATTTTGAACGTTATTTACACACTCGCATGCTGTGCCACGTAATTGGTGTGTCATTTATATTTGACATTTTTGATCGTAAAAAAATATCATTGAAACAAATAGAAAAGCATTTCCTGATGATACTTTTTTCTGTAATTTCATTGCGTATATTTTTTCAGGTTATAGGTTTGAAACTTGATTAAGATTTATGAAATATTGAGCAAACAACCCTCTACTTGACCAAAAAACCAAATGTTCGATAACGTCCCCTCTTGCCGTTCCAGTCATACCAAATACCACATGCTTTGGTCGTGTGTTTTGTGTGATATTGCATTACAAACGTATGATACACAAAGTTTTTTGTCTCAGTTTTACTTATAATGTTATTGTAAACAGTTGGCCAAGGATCGGCAGCAAACTTCTTGTGGGCCGGAGGTTGGACACAACTGGTTTAAAACAATATCAAATACATAGTTTTATACAATCATATTGAATTCAACAGAAAGTACGGAAACATAATCAGAGAACCATTGTCTCAAAATCACATATGTACATCAAATTGAAAGGTTGTATACAGTGGTATGTTGGAAGAAAAAAAAATACTATACAAAAGTTTAGGCAGTAAACAAGCAAGGTCAATATTACGGCATAGTAACAACAGAAAGGTTATGTAACATATATTTGTAATTTAATGAGATATCAGCAGCTGAATTAAAGACATTAAAGATGAAAAAAAAGTTGGCAAATAATCACTATATACTATTTTAAAATTATGCTAATTAATGGGTTCTGCAAATTAATGCTATAAAATAAAATGTGTGTTCAATGCTGTTATGATATGTTGATAAGACATGAGATTGGTAGTCAATTTGTGTTTATATGTGTATTAAATTTATCTTCTTCTGCCGTGACAAATGCTGTTTACGTGGTTTGTCCAGTCGTCGAAGAGATTTTGAATTGGCCCCATCGTTGCACTCAAGCAAGGTTCCGCGAATACGTCATCTTCAAAATACATGGATGAGAATTTCTCTACAGGCATGATATTGTCTGGACTAGAATTTCCAGCGTCCTTTATGTTTTTATCTATGATCGCATAGGCCCATGGACTTGTCGAGTCCCAAGGATTTCCAGGATAGCAAACTGCCTTCCAATAGTACTCGGGAACTTTTACTCTGTTTTTCTTATCCAGCGTTCCATCATTCATCCATAAAAGATTTCCAGCTGGATCCTTTGCTTGTCCCATCGTCCCAGTAACGACGTAAACACGCTGAAGTGGGGTGTACTTCATGACAATGTATTTAGTCACACATTCATATTGCTCCCATGCAATTTGATTGAATGCAGAAAACTGTGGAGCAGCATTCGTTAAAGTAAATGTGCCAACCTGACTTTCCTGATCTTGGAAATTGATTGCATTTGGGTTTAAATGCCCCCTGTCAACACCAAGTGCTTCCCAGTTACCCTTATAATCCCTATTGATAGCTTGATTCGCTCCGCATGCAACCGTGTCACTTCCTGCTGAACCTAATCTTGAAGAGATAGGAAATGATGGAAGATTTGAGGGATCTATATTACAAAGTTCCAAAGCCACTCTGTTCCAATATTTTTCATCTGGTCGCATGTACCCTGTACTGTTAGGATACAGTGTTATAACATCTGCTGAGTAAACAGGTATTCTATCTGTTATGCTGAACAAGGTTGCATAAACTGCAGGACCCACGTATCCATCATGCTGCTGCGTTTGGCAAAGCTTAACTAACCCAGTCTGGTCACTTTTTATTTTAGGAAATGGCATCCCAAAGAAAAACTCATCGCAGGAATCCTCCGAATAAACGCCCTGTGAATGACCAACGGCTTGGCCCTGTAGATGTTTGTCCTCCAAGTGAAGTTTTATGTCCGATCTTGCCAAAAATATTATGGACACTATGACGATTGCAGCGGTAAGCCAATTCTCCATGCTGATCCTTTTAGTAGTTTGTACTGGTTGGTAATGGGACATCTGCACACAGTATTGAATCAGTTTGCTAACGTAAGCGTTTCGAGTCACGCGCGAACAACAAAAGATATGCTGATGCAGTTTTTGAGCTTTGACCTGAACCAAAGTCAGCTGAATGAAGAGGTCGACACATATATGGCACAAAGAACAGTTATAATTTCGATTTATGCTATAGGACAGGTACGGTACACGACAATACCTGGATACTGCAAACAGACTCACACAGAGGTAGTAAACACAAAGAAATCGGGCAAATCCGCTTACTTCGACAGCATAATAAAGCAGTAAAGTTTACTGGATTAAATTAAAAACAAAAGATTACGAAACTTGTACATATTCCAGTTCGAAATTATAGCGCCTACAGTGGCGGATATTGAAAACACACCTGGATTTCAGTATCTTGTCGAAATAATACTTCACTGTCAGAATGAATATCAATCAGTAAAAATGCTGTTTTGGTCGCTCTGGCGTAAAACGAAACAATACAACAGTAACAAACGAACAAACAAAATGCGGGTTACTTGGACGGCGAGCAAAGCTTGCAATTAAGGTAAAACCAAAGTGACTATAACACTTTGGGTAAAACCAACGGCCGGCAACCAACTTGCCTAATGTTAAGCAAGTTCATGGACGCCATCTTGTGCCATATTTGGGAAACGCGAAACAATGGAGTCTTATGGGAAATTTTCGTCGTGTTGTTGTACCGAATCGAATAAGTCCGCTGGTACAAGTGCTAGAATGAAACTGAAGGGTGGATTTTGAACTTTAAGATATATGCTATCTTAATATATAACGCAATTTAGGAAAAAAAACTAACCAATGCGCTAAATTTGACCCCAAACACAGCGTAGAACCATTTTTGGTCATATTTCCAAAGATTTTATAGTGATACGCTAATTTGAGGCTGTAAAATGTCTCCGCAACAATCCTACAATGTCATTTGTTCTTCTAGCGCAGCTTTGAGCTGAGCAGTAGAGCATTATGGAGATTGACGACCGAAAAATTTCAACCAGAAAATAGAAACGGCCATTGAAGCAAAGTTGGGTCGGCCGGTAATTTCGAAGAAAACATACAACTTTTCATCTGTGACGTCATAAGGAACGCCATTGTCAAATGGTTAATTATGACGATTAGAATGGCCAATTTACTTCGGAAGCAACTCGGAACCGGTATACTTGTCTTCAAAGACAATTTAATGTACTATAAATGTAATTTGGCCAACATGAAAGGATATAAGCATGTACGGCTAAGATTCTACTTCAAAACGCGACCTTCAAAATTTTTGTACGCAAAATATTAGTGAAAATAATAGGTATGTTTCAATAATTGTGTTGAAACTTCTCATAAGGCGCTGTGTTAAATTGCCGAGAACAATAGGCACAAGATGGCGTCCATTGTCTGAGCGTTGCCTCGCTTATATTATTTATACGCTTTGGGTAAAACCTGGGTAAAACGTACAAAAAGTACGCCCCCGATTGCCAAAACAGAGACAGCACAGAGTAAAATAAACAAACACGATATAATATAACATCGGGGAATAACTTTTGAAACACTTTTTACGAACCGGCTTTTAAACAAACGCTAATTGGTGCAGCATTTACAGATACAGGATTTTAAATTCGTAACTTCGATACCGTCGACCTTAAGAAGGTAAACTTGTGGAATTTTAGAATGTAACCAGTGACTAAAAGAACAATCTTAAGTAGGATTGATCATATGGAGAACCGTGGACTCTCCTGGTTACCAGTCCCGGTCGAGTAAAATAATATTAAATCGGTGAATTGCCTCAATATAAGGAATGACATATTGAATGAAAGCAAATTCGTAACTAATAATGATGTCAATTTTGATTTAAAATCTTACGATTGCCTGAAGAAAAAAAATTTGAAAATGGATGTGCGTATAAAATTGTAGTGTGGAGCCAGCTATGATATACAAAAAATCCGAAATGTTATTAAAATATCCTATAACAAAATCAATAAAATGTTTAGATATTTTTAATATCTTTCTAATGACAGCTAACATTGTACTATGCTGTGCCAATCATACTAGTAAACCAGCGTTTCCCAACCTTTTTTGGTCGCGGACTATTTTCTCACCGGCGAAAACCTTTGCGAACTCAATGTGCGTTTATTGCAACCGCACTCTGTGTGAAGAAACAATAAAACCAAACACAACAGAATTTTATTGAATCAAAATCGGAAATTCGCCGCAATTACGCGTTCATGAAAAGAACCGACTTTTTTAGTGTATAATGAATGGCCTGTCGCCCAATATTTAATCCATGACAACAACGAGAATTTAAAATGGGTCTATTTTAATTTGATTGTATTCATGGTAACTTGCGGTTTCGTCGACTTACGACAAGATGAAAGCATTACTTCTTTAAAATGCCACAGCAATCTACGAGCATATCAATTTGAGAATTTATTGCGCGATTATATTTAGTTTTGATACATATTTTTTGCGATCTTGCGAATTTGTTATCGCCTGCTAACTGCTATAAATTTATAGACAGTACAACTTGATTTAGTACTTATTAAAAATATATTCAAAATATATTAGTAAATCAAAAATACACATTCATCGCCTTGCTTTATTATTAATTTAATTTGGATCTGCCTCGCATTTCAATTTTCGGTTATGTTGACGAAATAAATGCAAAAATATCATGACAATCAGTGGACACAAAAATGCGTGGTAAAGTGCCCGATTATATTTTGTTTTGATTCGTATTTTTGTGAATTTGACAAATCTGAGATGTCCTTACAGCATTTACTGCGCTCCAGTACTTTACGTACTAATGTGGAGGAGGCAAAGGATTTTAAGAAAAAAATCCCTGGTACCAATGACATTAAACATGTCATTGCTGGTGCATATACTACGGCAGCACCCGAAATTTTACGATTTGCAATGTCTAAAAAAGCGTTTTCAATCGGTCGCGGATCATCATAAAAGCGGATCATCATGGTGTTATGGTGTTCTCTGTTTTATTTTTAGTATAAGTATTGTCGCTTTTCATTTAGAAAATTTGGGTTGCCACCATTGACGCCTTTAAAAATTAATTCCTCGTTGTTCGAACTCGCGAGATACGCCACTTAGGTATCTATCGACGCGTGTGCCGACTCGTGTTTTCGCCGGAAATCCGCAAGTGTGTTGTGAAATCCAATCGTTTGATTAAGCGACGCACAAATGACCTGTCGCGTCACCTATTACCAAATTTTCGAATAAAAAATTGTTATTCTATTAGTTGAATATCGGAATATATGCCCAGCCATACTAAGTAACCAGTAATTATTGACTCGATTAATGTTACGTGAATAAACTTTCTTTGTCTTATGTAAATTCCAACGTAAATCGTAACTTGGTTGATAGTTAAGTTTCGCAAAAACGTTTGCGGCCCGCAGTGAATTTCTGGCTCGTTGCGGACTCACTCAAACGCTCCGCGGACTCTTTTGTGACCGCGGACTCGGGTTGGGAAACACCGTCGTAAACTCTCGGTTCGTTGAATGATGGCGACTTTTCGAGATAGTAGGCAGGCTACTTACCGTACACAAAAATCTTGATTGAACCCGCAATTCACCGGCGAGAGAAGCATCTTCGTAATCCTTGCTTTTTTCCAAATCATGGCGCATATATTTTGAACGTCGATTTTAGAATAAAACTATCACTATACCATTTAATAAAATTTACTCTGTCGTAATATATATATTGGTTATTTGATACATTAACTGAATTTATTTTTTCTATTAACTTTATTTATTCTTCAGTCCCTTAGTATCATGATTTATCTTTTAGTTATTTCAAACGCGAAGAAAGTTAACGATAATATTATGTTTCTTTGAATCGATTCAGATTCGGAAATATTCGACTTGGAATATTCTGATTCGTAATTCGATTCGAAAATGAAATATTCGAAACATTTGAAATATTTGATACATGACATAGATATAAAAATATACGAATGATACTGTAGCGAATGTGCATTGTGTAACTATGAATTATAATGTATTTAACCCTTTCATTTTAATAGTGTGTTCCATTTCCCACAATAGGTCATTTTATTGTAGCAACACTGATTACTGATTACATGTACTGCCTTTCTCGTATCGACCAATTTGATGACGTATCGTCCCGGCTTGCCGAGAGGGCTGCATAATATTGTGTTTAGATCCACTTCTGTTTTTACTGCGTTAAGTGTGATGTGTTTTGATTCACTCCTGATTTACTGTGTTAAGAGTTAAGTGTGTCTCAATTTTATCTGTTTTCGGAATTTGGATTGTGCATCTTCCTATAATATACAACAACGATTAGCATCAACACTGTGTGCTTATTATCGTCTGAAGGAGTCCAGATTGGAGTCACATTCCATAACGCGTGTCAAAACAATAACGCGGGAATCGAACTTAAACATATAGGGTGATAGTCTTTATCACATCAACATCTCATCTCTTTATCCCTATATTTTGATGACCTCCGACGTGTAAAGACACGCAACCGCTCGGAAATTCAATTCAACAAGTTGGAAAAATCAATTCAACAACTGGAAATCAACTTCATGATGGCAATTCAGGAATTCAACAATGAAGACCGCAGTCTTTCCAAGTAAATACCTTTTCATATTTATTCTCGAGACGTTTTCACGGACAAAGGATTCAAACGAACATTATATATATATTGTTTTTTTTACTGTAATGTGTAATTTTTATATAGGAATGCCAGATACACACTTTATGCGTTCGTTGCGTTCCGTCGCCGCTAGATTTTAGTGTTACGCATGTCAAGTACCAGACGGTCGCAACGCCTTAAACAAAAGCAAGATTCAGAAAGCAGACGCTCTGATTCAACCTCAATTAAAACTCAACCACAAAGGATAAGTGTAGCCATACAAACTATTAAAATTCGTTCACGCAAAACCACACAGTGCACAATGACATCTTCGCCTACAACTACAGAACTTATCTCTTCTGAGAACACTACACCTGGATCATCAAGCTCTTCTACATCTTCAATAACTACAGAGAATGTCAGTTCTGAGAACCCTACACCGCGCTCATCCAGTTCTTCCACCTCTTCGAATACGGAGATGGTTATGTTGCCTGATAACTATATAAAATTTTTGACCTCGAACAAACGCGAGCCTATTTGGGAGCACGCTGTCAGGCAATGGATTGATAATATTACTGCTTCATTCACATATTTCGGAATCATCGATCCTGATTTTAAACTCAAATATGTAATTCAGAGTTTCACGCCAGACCAGTATATATGCTAGAATGGAGGAGTTTATGCCAGATCGAGACACTAAAATAACGAAGGATGATTATGATAACTTTATTGACGCTATCAAACAAATTTTCGAGTTGAATTTCATCGACCAAATCGAGGCGTTAGGCCCTAAATGCAAGAATATGACACCTACCCAAATATACAGCTTAATTTGTCGTACACTAGATTTTCACGCTTCAAAAAACCCGATTCCGGAGCAAATATTACGGTTTTATTTTGTTCAACTTGTACCAGAACCAGTGGCGATTTTCGTAAGGCGACTTTTTGCAAAAAGTGGAACAAAACGCTTCATTAGTCAAATTGTAGACATGGCAGAAACATTCTGGGATACAAATTCCGCATCAAGCGTTGCTACTAATTCTAAAACAACACCACAATCTGACACAAGAGCTTATTCAGAGTTGTTGGCAGAGATTAAACAGCTTAAAACTCAGTTAGACAAGGTTACACAGGAAAAACAGCAAACCTACCGCTCAAATTACAACCGTCAGCAGAGAGGCAATGATTACCAGGACAGACCACCTCAGAGATACAACAATTTGAGAGGACCGCCTAGACGCGATCGCCAATATCGTGGTCCGCCTTTTCGACACAATAATGGACCGCCAATGAACATTTCTCAACAAAACACGGACCCCAATCTTTGTTACTATCACGCGACTTTTGGCGACAAAGCTTACAAATGCAAAGGTGTAGGATGTGCCATGGCTCCTCAAAATTTTCACTAAGATCGGGTCAAAGTTGTCGAAAACCCGAAAGAATCTGTGCAACATCAAACTCAGCATGGCAACAACCAACTTCTCTTATGTACATAATTGATGAATCGAGTCGACGTCGATTTCTTGTCGATTCTGGGTCATTTCTTTCAATTATTCCAGCTGATTTTATACCTATAAAGAAACCACTTAGTCATTCCCTTTATGCCATCAATGGTACGAAGATACCATGGTATGGGACTCGTTTGTTAACTCTTGATCTTGGAGATGGTCTTACCTACAACTTTGAATTTCAAATCGCGAAAGTGCGAACCCCTATCATTGGCATTGATTTCCTGACCAAATACAACTTATTACTCGATGTGGGTTCAGCTACATTGAAAAATCCACGCTCTCAACACTACATTAAAGGCAGGAGAACCTTTATGCCGACAATTGCTGCTTCATTCATTTCACCTAGCCACGATAGTCGAGTTACAAACTTACTACGGAAATATGAAGATATTACTATTCCTAAACATACATCTGTTCGCTTCAAACACAATACAGTACATCGAATACAAACAAATGGACAAATTATTTCAGCCAAACCAAGAAGAGTACCCTTTCACTTACAGGCTTCTGTGGAACAAGAAATTAAAACTTTATTAGCCTTAGGAGATATAATTCCATGTAATTCCGTTTATAATTCTCCAGTTACCATCGTTCCAAAGCGGGGTTCTAATGCTATCAGGCTGTGCCTCGATTTTCGACTTTTGAATTCAATCACGATCAAGGAAAAACATCCCGTGCCACACTTGTACGATTTTGTCAATAAATTGCATGGCTGTCGACATTTCACTACACTTGATCTCACAAAAGCTTATAATCATATTCCTATCTTGGAATCGGATCAACCAAAAACAGCCTTTTCCTGCAACAATAAGATGTACATGTTTAAAACTCTTTGTTTCGGGCTAGCATCTGCCCCAGCGACGTTCAATTATTTCATGACCGAAGTTTTAGCGAACATCGACAATATATTTGTATTCTTCGACGATATTCTCATTGCAACCAAAAGAGAGGAAGAACATTTCAGAACACTAGATCAAGTTCTAGAACGCTTACACATTTATGGACTTACTATAAATCCAGATAAATGCCATTTCAACAAATCAGAAATTAAATTCTTAGGCCATCATGTTACGCCCGAAGGAATACAACCCTTAGCCGACAAGGTGGAAGTATTGCAAAAATATCCTCAACCGAACACATTGAGAGAATTAAGATCTTTTATTGGTCTTTGTACATATCATAATCGTTTTGTAAAGAACTTTGCTACCATTATACGACCTTTAAATGAGATGACAGTTGGGAAGCCTAGTAAACGTTCTCGAATCAAATGGAATGATGAATCTTTGAAAGCTTTTGATGACATTAAACATGCTTTAGCCAATGCTACGCTGTTGGTTCATCCACATCATCAAGCACCCATTTCTTTAATTACTGATGCATCTGACATTGGAATATCAGGTGTTTTGCAAATGTTTGAAAATAATCAATGGAGACCTCTGGGCATGTTTTCGAGAGCTCTTCGTGGCCCCCAGAAAACTTATTCTACTTTTGGCAAGGAACTTTTGGCTATTTTTGAATCTATCAAATATTTTCGGCATGAATTGACAGGAAGAAAATTTCAATTAATCTCAGACTCGAAAAGCCTGGTACAGGCTATTCAAAGTCCGAAAGAGCGATTAATCCAACGGGAGGCCCGTCAGCTTGAATACATATCAACTTTCGATTTCACAGTAAAACACATTGCCGGTGCATTGAATATCGCAGCGGACACATTGAGCCGAATAGAAATTCACCCCGCAGAGCATGGTGGAATAAATGCCATTGTACCTCAACAAGAAATTATCCCGTTAACTGACATCTATAACGCACAGCAAAACGACCACGAGCTGAAGCAACTTTTAACGAACGCAAGCAAGCATTCTCTACAGTTAGTACAATTTCCAGTCCCAGGATTGGCGGGGAACATTATTTGTGACGTCAGCCTCGCTGGCAAACCTCGAACATATATTCCAACTTCATTACGATATCGTATTATCAACCTAACTCATAATTTGTGTCATCCAGGAATATCAGGAACTCAACAACTTATAAAAGACAGTTATGTCTGGCCGAATATGAGTAAAGACATCCGTAAGTTTGTTCGTGAGTGCATACGATGCCAGAAAGCAAAAGTTCAACGACACATACGCACAGAATTGAAAAACATCAAAGTTCCAGATGAACGTTTTAGCACTATCAACGTAGATTTACTTGGACCACTCCCCCAATCTCATGGTTATGTTTATTTGCTTATGATAATTGACAGATATACAAGATATCCAATTTGTGTTCCATTGAAGGACAGTTTGACTAATACAATCGTACACGCTTTCACTAATAATTATATAAGTCATTTTGGTGCTCCTAGTACCGTTATTACAGATAATGGACCGCAATTTACATCAACAACTTGGAAAGATTTCATGACATTCCTTGGTTCAAAACATATATTGACAGCGCCATATCGTCCTCAAGAAAATTCTTTAGTTGAGCGTCTCAATCGAACTGTTAAAGCTTCTCTTAGAGCTTGTGAACATCCATCTGACTGGTTTCCGAATTTGGGTTTTGTATTACTTGGTATTCGATCAGTTGTTAAAGAAGATTTGGGTTTCAGTCCGGCTGAGTTAGTTTACGGATCAACATTACGCCTTCCAGGACAGTTTGTGGAACCGCAACCAGACGCGACAAATACTGACCCTCATACATATGTAAATAAACTTAAGAGATTTTTCAGAAATCTCTGTTCAAATCCAACACGCAAACAGCCTTCAAGGAAAACTTATATACCAAAGGACTTGAGAAATTGTAGCCATGTTTTTATCAAAATCAGTCGATCAAGAAAAGGACTGGAAAACTTCTATGAAGGACCCTTCCAGGTCTTAAAACGTGGAAGTAAGCATTTTATCGTCGACCGGAACTCAAAGCCGTATGAATGTTCAATTGACAACTTAAAAGTTGCACACCTACCAACTTCTGACCTATGGCATGCAGATATTGAGGATAGGAATCTTGGCGCCAAATCAAATGAACGACCGGCGAGCGATGTCACTGTTTCGCGCCCACGGACTTTCAATTTCAATATTTCAAATAATAATGATACGATATCCGATACAAGCACGAAACGATCAAATTGCGATGCAGAAATTCATTTTACAGATTCAGCACATCGACTGGGGCCGTCTCCGGAAATGTCAAATCAGCAACAATCAAATCGGCCGCGAAGGCTGAGAAAACTCCCACGCCATTTAAGCAAAGACTTTATTCTATCAAGCGAATTTCAGATGGATATCTGATGACCATATTTTACTACACAATACTTTGCTTTGTCATGCTTTGTATGAGTACGCAAGCCGTTGAGGGACCACTGAAATTATGTCACAAATCGTTACATGGGCAGACTTACGACATACGCAAATTTGTAACCGACACAAACTTCATACAATGAAGAATTGTTCAGCAAACATCTACGAGACATCTGCCCTTCTTACAAATGTTGATACCAAGATTTGTAAACGTACAACGACCTACTGGCGAACCATTTAATGGCTGTTCTTCGTCAAGCGCAACCAAAAACACGTTCAAATACCTCAGCCAATGCGCACCCAATTCTGGTTTTTGCCGGAAAGGTGTGTTTACATTTGTTTGGAATGTTGAAGATACGAAAGCTTGTAGAGCTCGCAACTTTCCGAAATTCAACACTACCGAATTCTTGTTATATTACAATGCATCGGGCAATCTTACCGATTGGAAATACCGATCATTGCAAACTAACGAAATCTTGCATTGAATCAAACGAAGTCTATTGTGCATACAATGGCTTTGTTTTAAACGTAAATGACAACTGCCAAGACATTGTCAGATTACGTCATAAAGGCGTGGCCGCTATTTGGCCTCATTTACGCTTTATTCGTTGTACCCCTGCTTTATCTATCGAAGCTTGCCAAACTGCCGAATGTCCGTTCGCCGTACATTAACAAATGGATTGCTGCAACCAATACAACGACTTCTCAGCATACCACGACAAACCGTAGTACAATTCAACGAACAACAAGAAATACACCAGTTATCCGATGTCGAAATTGACGATGAATTGATGGAAAATGCTAGCAACTTCTCAGATGCGAGCACCCAAGCTCAAATGGAGTTGAAAGTTTGACTGTAACAACCTTTTAAATTTATCCCAACCCTATTAAGTCAACTCGATTCCGGCGTCGTTGCGAGTTGTATATGGTGTGTATCTCGCAATGTGTCGCCTCGTTATTAATCATCTTGTATTTTATCACTTTAATCGTTTTGTATTTTATTACTTCTCTCTTATTATTATCCACTATAAAACATCAAAACACCTTAGTATAAGAATTTAAATATAACAAAAAAAAAAAAAACGTACAAATAAAATAATTGTGCAGTGTCAGTTTTCTTTTCTGTGTAATTACTTGTTATTAATCAATGCCTTGTTTTTTAGATATCACGAGTTCTTTTACTTCATATAGAATTTGATTCAGGTTCAATTTCAGGGATTCAATGGTTCAATAATCATCTGTCAAATTACTCATTATTCAATTTACAGGATTTTTTCTTACTTATTATTTTATTTCAAATAACCTCTAACGCCAATTTTACAATCTTAAACACCAAACCAATTTCGGTTTAATTATCAAGTACTAAATCCGCCATTTGTTTTTTCTCAGGCCCTTCCTTTAAACATCAAAGTGTTTTACATTCTTTTAGGTCCTTTCTTTCAAGTATTGTCGCCATTTTGTTTACTATTTCGTTACAATTCCATTTTAAAATGTTAAGCATTTTTAAGCAACAGAGAGAGACCCTTTGAATTTTTTTTCTCGTATTTTGTTTTCTCTCGTAAATGGCGTATATTCTCTTGTATACCTTCACCATTACTCATATCGTACCCATATCTTTTATTAATTCGTGTTATTTTGTTTTCTTTCACTTCATCTCTCGGTGGCCGGACTCCAAAATTTAAAAAATTATCAAGTTAATTTTTTTTACTGTCGAGGGGGAATTGTGTAGCGAATGTGCATTGTGTAACTATGAATTATAATGTATTTAACCCTTTCATTTTAATAGTGTGTTCCATTTCCCACAATAGGTCATTTTATTGTAGCAACACTGATTACTGATTACATGTACTGCCTTTCTCGTATCGACCAATTTGATGACGTATCGTCCCGGCTTGCCGAGAGGGCTGCATAATATTGTGTTTAGATCCACTTCTGTTTTTACTGCGTTAAGTGTGATGTGTTTTGATTCACTCCTGATTTACTGTGTTAAGAGTTAAGTGTGTCTCAATTTTATCTGTTTTCGGAATTTGGATTGTGCATCTTCCTATAATATACAACAACGATTAGCATCAACACTGTGTGCTTATTATCGTCTGAAGGAGTCCAGATTGGAGTCACATTCCATAACGCGTGTCAAAACAATAACGCGGGAATCGAACTTAAACATATAGGGTGATAGTCTTTATCACATCAACATCTCATCTCTTTATCCCTATAATATATATACCGTAGGCTACCAGTGGTTTCAAACTCTACAAATTGCCGTTGCTTTTTTTTATCCCGATGTGCCTTGTTATGTGCAAATAAATCCCCAACTAAGAAATTAATTGACCGTGCGCCTCATGGTCCGTAACATACGGTATGTGTAGGCTAAATGAATATTATGTTGCCAATGTTATCACTATTCGGCAGTATACTCCTGAACATAACATATTAAATAAATAAATTTTGCATACTGCTGTCAGCTGTAAATATTATTATTTGTGTAATTCGCTATTTCCTCTTGTGATTTCATTACAAAACGGCTCTTATAATTTATCTCTTATTATTTCACTTCACTTTTGCCTGGGTGTCATCTTTGGATTTTGATATCAAGGAGATCGAAAGTAGCATGATGTTGCAAGCAGTAGAGACTTGAGTGTTGATTATGTAAACAAATGCTCTCTTTGGTATTGTAATATATAGACTTATTTAAGTGGCTCGCGCGGCGGTGCGGCTCATCGTGCTAAGCGTTAGGAATACGCTTGCCACCGCACCTCTGATTACTCTGCGTGGGTTCGCAGGTTCGAATATGTAAATCCCATCCTATCCTATTTTTGTTCTAAACGGTAAGAATCCTAACTGTGGCAACATATATAGACAACAAATCGAAATGTGGTATACGCCGACTTAAGATGAGCGTAAACATAAAAATGCAAAAACGAATATGGCGCCGAACGATCGTTGCAGGCTATCAGATATACTTGCCAATGCGAATATTATATATAGTGTAACCTACTGTATCAAAACGGGTGCAATACAGATACATGCAAACCACAAGGGTTGAAGTCGGTTAGTAGACTCTACTGTAGGCCTAAGGTTACGGGTTATTTAATTTTTGTAATAATTTATGGCATAATGCAACGGTTGCAAAACTTTTTGTTCGTGCAGTGCCAAATTATCAGGAATAAAACTCATGGCGCAAATACACGAAAAAATGCTGCTTTCAAATAAAAAGTCAATTCTTCATCTCCGCCTTATTTTCTTTTAAAATTCTGAAAAAAATCAGTCATACTCGTATATAACTTGGCCCAGCAGATAAATAAACTGCAGCTCACAATACGTACCAACTACGTAACAGAAACTAAAGTAAAGTATAATGAATTTATTGATTTATATACACAGCATTTAAAATAAGAAATAATAAAACATTTATATTGAATACAGTATGTAAAATATTCAATCATATTTTGGTATGTTCAACGTATTTATTTACGGTTTAACGGCGCACCCAGCAACTCGCCGCAGCCACTATTTGGGAACGGCTGGCATAATAAATCTTTTTTGCTTTTGGAAAACTGTTTATACAAGAACTTTAGAAATCATCAATGGCGTATCTACGTAAAATGGCGACCATGGCAAAGCTTAAAAATGCGCCCCCTCGATAGTTTGTTGACAATGAATAATGATTTTTATTGAAATGAAGTGCCTCATTATTTGAGTAAAAATACAATTTTCTGTTATTTCCAATTTGGAATTATTTTATTGAAACATGTTGCCATTGAAAGTTTTCGCCGCTTTTTGCGCCCCTGCTCAAACGGCGCCCATTGCACAAGCCATGGATGCCACACTCTAGATACGCCACTGGGAATCATGCACTGGTTCTTCAAATTATATTAAACACATTCTAAAATGAAGAATTGAAATGAATTTTTTGCAAGGTTGCATTTGTTACGTATGGTGTTGGTGTCTAATATTTTATAGGAACGTCACCATTTCTATACATAATAATTACGGATTAAAGAATTATTCGAAGATACGCCTTTTGTTCAGAGCATTTGATTTGTTTCCCGCTATTAGCACGGACAATACCAGAATGTATTTTTTTATTACACAAAATACAATAATATCAATAAGAGACTAAATAACTATTTTAATTTATTGAAAAGTGGCTTCACACAGTATTTTCATTTCTATGAATTCCGTACCATCGAATAAACTCTTCCAGCTATATATATATAATATATATATATAGCTATATATATATAATATATAATATATATATATATATATATATATATATAATGTCACTAAACTTGATGTAGACTACGCTCTTTATTCTATAAAGTCTATTCTATAAAGTCCTTGTTGTGATATAAATACCCTCGCCCCATTCCCCTCACAATAAAGATATATATTAATTATAATAAAAACGACGCACTGAGCGTGAACGATAAATAACCTACCCATCACTTAATGAATAGCCTACCTAACGATTTTACAGAGCTGAATTTCAGTCAAACAACATAATCGTAAAACTGCTTATTTATATGGAGTATAATTGTCGGGAACAGTCTGGGTTTTATACACGCTTGATTCAATATTTCATGCTTTTTTCGTTTAATCGAAATTTCATAAATTGAAATTGTATTGCTTTCGTTTTATAGGTGGGTTGACACGGATACAAGAAGTTGAGGAATTTGATTCTTCTAATACTATTTTACAAAAGTTAGGAATTCTATAATGTTAAACCTAGTATCCTCAAAACGGTGATACCCCTTCTTGCTATGTATTTTGAGGTTACGTGTTCGACTCTTAGTATAAATGAAAACTGGAACAATTGTGTGACTATAATTGATTATAGACAATTCAACTATATTTGTTCAGTTGAACTTTTTCCTAGCGCGCGGTCGACTCTGAATGTTTATTGTTGCCAAAAATTATTTTCTAGTCCAGGCCTGACCAAACAACCAAAATTTTGGTGTCGTGGACCACTTTCACATGAGGAAATTCATTACCGGCCGGAAACGTTTTCCCAAACACCAATAGCAATCAAGTCCTGATTTACGTAAGAATTTACATAACGCATAAAAAGGCAAGTTTTGGCACGGGTGGATTCGGAGTCGAATTGTAAACAAGAACAACTTTGTTATTTAGAAAATAAGCGTTGGAACATTCATTTTGTATTAGTGGCGAAGTCTGTCATCAGTGACATAGCCTACTCAAAATCTTTTAAGATCAAAAATGTTAAAGTGTGGGTTTCTCACATTAAAATAGAACACAGATTTGCAGTTGAAATACATAACATTCATTAGCAAATGTTGTAGCTGCCAAATATCTCGTTAAAAAGAAAATAGCCTAACACAGTCGCCATTTCAAGTCCACGGTTTAAAACGGAGAACGCGTTGCAAAAAATCTGAAGACTTCACTAAGACGTTTTTGATTTTATAAAATGTTTAAAAAGGGAGCGTTCATTGAAGACAAAGAATGGACTCCAGACCAAGAGAACGATGTTTAAATTTATGGGCGCGAGTTAGGGTTAGTTCGGATACATATAATTCTTACTAAACGGATATATCCGGGTATTTTATTGACTCGACCAAATTTGAATTGACCAAAAACTACCATACAGTTCTATTGTAAATACGTTCATATGTATTATTTTTCTCGAAAAAAATTATTGTGCATTTTGATGTTGCATGTGTCATAAAATAAAAATTTAAGCCTTGTAATCGTACAGAAGTAGGCCTACAGCTAAATAATATAATGAAACATTACCGTGTCCTAATCGTTTTCTCCCTGACTGCTAAGTTATTTTCTCCTATTCAAATCATATGTAAAGATTTATATTGTTTCTCACTTTATTGTTAAATTATTTGGAAGTTTCTTTTTGTGTCTGGAGCCTCTTTTGTTTAAATTTTGACTCGTACTAAATTTTGGTGTCATAGACTCACGGTGACCATTTTCAACCCTTGGCAACTTCCTGTCAATTGCAATGAAATATATCATTGTAATGTTAATGTATAGTATTTTGTGTTACGTATTATTTTGTGATTTTTTGAACGACGAAATAAACTTTGTACATATATACAGCAAGAGCATACATATAAGCATACATACATATATTCCAACATTTTACGAATGGCCAAAATATAGGCAGAGTAGTGTGAATAAAAGTTGTTATTATATTTTCTGGAAGATGTCAGTCGCCACCTATTCTCGTGAAATTCAAAAAGTTCTGGTTAAAATATCGTCTCCACAGGGCAGAAAAATTGCCAAATGTCAATTGTCAAGTTAGATAGATAGATATATTTTATTTCGATTCATTCGCAAAAAAATAAAACAATACACAGAAAAGAGAAAGGCGAAGAATCTGGAAAGTGAACAAAACCTAAAAATAAGTTTATAACGTATTAAACGTGTTCACTCACCGAAGAAGAAAAAAACAAATCAAAACAAACATAAACATGAATACAAACGATTGGTCAATATTCAGGCGTCCAACCTCGTAATCAAATTACGTGCAATTATTTATAACTAAAATAGTGAACTGAATAGCGGGTGTGTGTGCGATGTATGAGGCGGCATGTAAACAAACAACTGAACAAATTGTTTCCAAAAGAAAATGTGTAAACCTATGCCGGCATTTCGTGCTTAAAACCATAAAAAACAAACTATCGAGTAATTGCCATAACATCAACTATATATAACGTATACACAATAATGTGAACATCGATTGTCAGTTCTAAAAGGTTTACAGAAGTTAAATATTCAGATTAGGCAAAAAAAAAACGTGAACTTAATAGTCGTGTAGAAATCTAGACGTCTCTAGTAACTTCGTGGTACAAAATTTTTCCTTAAAATTAAATATTTCTTCTGTTGAATTCATGTTTCTTGTTTTGCCAAGACTTTGTTGAAGATATCCTTTGTACAATTCTTCGTGTACAAGATATATTTACGGTACAAGTTAATTGAAAATTCAAAATAGATTGGTCCATTATTTACCGAGAAAGGATATTTTTGTACAACAGCAACAACAACAAAAGTTTTACTAAACGATCGGTAGGCACGCATTGTATTCAATAACAAAAAATTAATAGCACTCGATATTGAAACAAAAGTACAGCCAAGAAGGCTAGCGTCGTGCAGGTCGGGCTTTACGCGAATATTTGTCGTCTCTAGCTGTCGCCGTTGAGCAAAAATAAATGGGTAATTGAAGCCTAGCGACCATAAATCAAAACTCAACAGTGGAATTCGTGCGCAGGTGTCCTGACCGGATTCGGGGACAGGGCGGGGGTAAATCGATAACCGCAGGATGAATGTATGTATTATGTAACATTGCTATGAGAATAATATATCGTTTGAATCCCCTTTTCGGGGTATACTCAGGAGATTTGCCAAAACTTTGATAGAGCAGTAGAGGGATTTATTGTTTCGGCAACCAGGAAACAAGCATTGCAACAATAAAAATAACAAACATAAATATAAAGTTATTCGGTTTAGACTAGGAGGAGCGATATGATCATCAGAGTTAGTCCCATTGCTCAATATTCACTATTACCGGTATATGTAGTCTCTAAAATTCACAGTTGATGTGTATAAATGGTGAAAAAAAAGCTGTTTCTGTATTTGCTAAAGAGTTTACATGATGATACAGTACCAAATTCCCAGTTACTGTAATAATGCTTTTATTTATTGCCACCTGATCGTCTGAACAGATATAAAGTACTTAACACTCTCCAACCCTCAAGTATGTACAGATGTACATGTACCTAGGCCTATATTCTGATCTCGATATTTGCCTTCAATTCAGCAATACACCCAATCCTGCAATCCCACAGACACTTAAACTTACATGGATACTTGATTCATTTTAATGGTTATTTTTATAGATTTGATAAAATTATATATAATATATTCAAATCATCTTGTCTAACGAAGGAAATATGGCTTCAGCGAAGCGGAGTTGGCTGCTGCAGGAGTTTTCTGCCCACACCACGGCCCTCACCACTGCAGCTCTCGGTAAAAAGTCTGGCCGTGTAATGGCCACAGGTGGAGAAGATGGCCATGTTAATTTATGGGCAGTTGGAAACCCCCAGTATATCATGAAGTTCACTGGCCATTCCTCATCAATTGAAGCTCTTTCTTTCAATGGTACAGAGGAATTAGTTTGTGCTGGATCAAGGTCGGGCCAACTTCGAATTTGGAATATTTCAGAAGGAAAAGTAACAAGAAATTTAACAGGCCATAAAGCTGGAGTTAGTTGCCTCGATTTTCACTCGATAGGAGAATTCGTAGCATCTGGATCTTTGGATCACAAAGTTAAAATGTGGGATTATCGTAGAAAAGGCTGTATTTTTACTTACACCGGTCACGAAGGTGCGATTAATGCTTTACAATTTAGTCCTGATGGACGATGGATGACTTCGGGATCCGATGATGGTACTTGTAAGATTTGGGATCTCACTGCTGGAAAGTTATTGCATCAGTTTCAAGACCATGGGGCTCCTATAACCTGTTTGCAGTTTCATCCAAATGAACTATTAATGGCTACTGGTGGCCGAGATAAAACTGTGAAGGTATATGATGTCGAACAGTTTGAAATTGTGTCTAGTTCTACGCCACAAGCCAGTGCTGTTCTCAAAGTAGTTTTCTCTGAAAGCGGGCATTGTTTATTCTCCATTTCACAAGATATGTGTCATGCATATTTATGGGAGCCAGAACCCCGAACCACTGATTCATTTATGGTAAAATGGGGCCGACCCGATGACGTTGTAATTTCTAATCGACAGTTGATATCTGCTACATTTTCACAAAATTTGGTTTCCAATTATGTTGTCGATCTTACACAAGTACGAACTGCTGCGTTTGAAATTCCAAATAGTGCTCTGCCATTTCAACCACCTCCTACAGCGGTCAGTCCCTTTTCTAGGCCTTCTCATGTTACTCATAGGCCACCTACTTCATGTGCGACAAATGCGGTTAAATCGGAGAATAAAAACGATAAAAAAGATAGGATGCCAGTTCCCCCGGCTGAATCACAAGTAAACCAAAATAATAATTTTAATATTGGTGAAGATAGACCATTACAAGTTGATGAAAAGGAAGTTTTTAATCCAAAAAGTACCTTAACAAGGTCACCTTCAGGTGGAAGGCCGACCAGTATTTCAGTCAATAAACCCGAGCATTATAATCGTAATGTGAAACCCACACCATCTCCACATCAAGCTTCAAACATACTACCTCACTTGACCCCTGAACCTGCATCTAAAAACGACAAATTCCAACCTGAGAAGGATCAACCTTCCAAAAGTGTTGCGACCAATTCTACACCATCCCAACCTGTTCGACTAAATTATGGCAGAGTTTCACCTATTGAAGATGTCCCAACGAGAGATCAAAATATTCCTGAAAAATTAGAAAAGAAACGATCAAGTCCCGATACTTTTGTATCTTCTAATAATAATGTATCAGTGAATCCATTGGAAGAATCAAGATTATCTACTATAGTTCCAGCGCAGCGAGAAGATCCAGTTGGTTTAGATATGAATGCTTTTCTCCCAGCTAAAAAAGAACCTATTATTGGTAAAACGGAAGAAAATATAACAGATACAGAAGCGGTTGCTACAATCAAGCGGGGATTTGAATCTATGAGACTCGTACTTACGGCACGGCATAAAAATCTTGAAATTGTTCGAGCGATGTGGACAGGTGGCGACGTGATGACATCTATGAATACTGCCATCAGAATGAAAGATCAGGCTCTGCTTGTTGACATGTTATCTGTACTGAACAGCAAGACCTCACTTTGGAATTTAGATCTCTGTCAGGTATTGATGCCTTTGGTTATTTATTAGTTTATTTTTTATGGTTTAAACCAGGGCTCTTCAAACTAGGGGTCACATGAGGGCTCAATGGGGGACGCGGTTTCCTTTAATAGCCATACTTGTTTACTCTTTTTCCTATTGCCTTCATTAATGAGCGTAAAAAATCTATTTCGACACACAATCTTCAAACTGGGGATACTGGCTGTCCAGTGGGTCACGCAAAGGCTTAATTTGGGTCACGGTACCCATTGTTGTCGATACTAGCCATACTTCTCTTTTTCCTTTTGCATCTTCTAAGTTCTAACATTGTAACATTGTACATGTTGATATCTCTCAGATAATTTAGCGTTTCTATAAATCAATCATATTACCTGTCAACAAACATCAGTATTTATTATATCATTCATCATTTATTTCATCATTCTGTGACTAATACAGCAACAGAATACAAAATTAAATCATTGCCTGACAGGTAATAGTTACAAATGAGTGGCATTTTGCATTAGGTTTTATATGGCTTGTAGGTACCGGTTCTAAATATTTTTAGTTGTGCATCGAGCATGATTGAATAATAACTTTACAGGATTATAATTGATCCACGCTCTGTCAAGTGTGAACAAAATATATAATTTTTGCTTGGGGAGTGCTAATGATGATTACTTTATCATGAATTTTTTTTAATTAGGTAATGCTTCCTGAAATACACGATCTACTCTCAAGTAAATATGAAACGTACGTGACTGCTGCATGTGGAGCTCTTAAAATAGTGTTGAGAAATTTCGGTCCATTGATCAAATCTAACATATCCGCACCACCAAATTCCGCTGTAGATTTGTCGAGAGAAGAAAGATATAAAAAGTGTTTTTCCTGCCATGAAAGTGTGGTACAAATAAGGACAATAATTGAAAAAAAGATACAACAGCCGGGAAAAGCAGGAAGCAACTTTAGAGAACTTAATATATTGATCAGCAGTACGCTAGATTAAAAAGATTTCACAAAAAGAGCATGGAAAAGCTTCTTACACACAAATGTAAAGAAACTTGTCCTCACTGCAAATGGGATGACAGTACTCATTACTTAAAATGTGAGTATATGGTTGTTCCAGATTTTTTTTTGAATATACTGCGGCCCACAAGGAAAGTGCAACCTGCGGCTCGTGGGCCAAATGCCGCCCACAAGGAAAAATTGTACGGCCCGCGGAAAGGTGCCAATTTTGAATGGTGTGTGGCCCGCGAAACGCGTTTTTAATTTAGTTTAATCTGGTACATGTGAGTAATCCCAATTCTTTTGCGTTGCAAAGCCTATACCAGAGTCCAATTTATTATCTATGTCTATGACATTACAATGCCCTAACAGCTAGCTTGTGCGAAGCTAACAATGCTTGTCACAAAATCAATAACCAAAATAAATGTGGCTTCAACTACTAGAAAACCTATCTTTCCCGCCCGCAGTCATGGGTATAATTTTTTGCTTGTACCATTATTTGTGGTAGACCTGGCGAAAAATATAGAATTTTATACTGAATGATATATACGGTATCTTTCTGATTAGTAAATTAAATAATTTTTTGAGTGAATGGGACAACATTTCTATGTATAATATGTAGCATTGAATGTTTTAATAGTTTCCACAGATGACTAAAACTTTAAGATTGGAGTGTGCGGCTCTAATATTCAGCTGAGAAAAAGTTCATTGTTTGTGAATTTAGTTATGTCTGGTATATGCGTTTACAAGATTATGTTATAAATTTATGATATTACAGCTTATGTGTTTAATTGAACTGGTGTGTAAATACTGCTTCTCCCAACCCCCGTTTGTCGTAGTGGGTCTGAATGCGCCGACTGCAATTCAACTTTAGCAAGAATCATAACACCTGTATTAAGTGGTCCAAAGGCCCTGTATCGCACTTTCACAATTTTTATGTTTTGCAGTAATGTTTTGCCTGGCAAAGGTTTACTCAGACAGGCAGTATATCTGGTAATAACACTCTGACTTACTCAGACAGGCATTATATCTGGTATTAACACTCTGATAATTATGAGTTTTGGTTGGACGAAAATTTAAGCTTGAAACTTCTTTAAAATTTTTTGTTTGGGGCTAACCATCGCTTCAAATAATTTGTTCCTAAAATTTTTATCCCCAAATAAATAATCCTGTTGCTTGAGTATTTACTTGAGTTACTCGGGTACTGATTACACTTGTTACTCAAAGCGTTAGAAAACAACATCCAGTCTAACATATTTTAATATTTATTCAATGTCTTTCACATTACTTTTAATTTACTGTGATTTTTTGCATTGTGCTTATGGTAAATGGAAGGGCTTTAATGTTGTTCATGCTTTTGGTGCTCATTATTCCAACTGTGCTTTTCTTTGTTAATTCTTGCAAGGTTTTTAATTCACATTATTCTATGGTTGCTAATATGGTTAAACATGGCATAATTCAATTATTTTCTATCATATATTTAATATTTTTTTGTACCATCCAAAATTGAATCTTTTTTTCATAGTTCAGTATAGTTAGTCTTGAATTCTGCCTTGTATAATTCCCTTTGATGGTCTTTATTAAAAAAAGCTGTTTATTGAGTATAATTATCAATTTTTCATCAGAAAAAGTGCTATTCAATTTAGGTCGAAGGTCAAACAGATTTGTTTTGCCTCCTTCAGAAAAAACTTAGCTTGTTTATCAATGCTATCAAAACACAAGATTACTTGCATGCTTGATCATACATAATACACTAACATTATTAGTTTGATTTCAATGGTTGTAATCACATAATGCATGCAAATGTTTCGAGTACTCTTACTGTGAGTCCTTGTAATTGCAAGTGTTTTCATTTTGCTCAGCATTTTGCAATAAGTATTCAGCAATGGAAGTAGTGTAGGTGCGTGAGAGATGCATAGTGACTGGTGCCCTCTTTTTAGTTAATTACAGCTAAATTATTTTTTTTTTAAGTCAGAAAATGTTTAATAAATAAAGGCTAATTCCTGATTTAGGGATGCCCAAAATGGAAGGAATATTTAAATCTATTCAAAATTTATATTCGATATACCAATATTTGGATTCTTGATTCCTCCATATCTTTAAGTGGTTGCAGCTAAATTATTGAGTTTTTTCTTGAAAAGTTAGCAAATGAATATTATTATAAGAATGTATTTGGAATATAGTATAACCTTTCTCATTCTGACTGTATGCTAATTAATGATTTGGATTTATTACTTGCACTTTTCCCATCTTGCATTGTGAATAAATCACATTCCAAAATATTGAAACATTTCTTGTAGGCTATCTGAATATATTTAGTGATTTCTACACTCTAAGACAGTGGTTTCCAACCTTTTATGGCACGTAGCCTCTCATCATTCATGGCCCCTGCTTATCATCTCAGTGGTATTTATAGTGATATTTTCGTGTACCATTGTGGACCCTTTCCGAGTGCTCTGTTTACCCCCTGGGGCTGGGAACAGCTGCTTTTAAGATATTCCATTTGATTTCCAAGATTGCAAATTGTCCCATTGTGCAAGAAAATCAGGGCATTTGCAGAGTTCACTTCGTTATAATGTATTGAAAAGGCAGTAATGTTTCGAGTATCAGTTCATTGATTCATTTAGTATAACTTGTCAAAATTTCCATTTTTCTATTTTCCTTCAGTTTGATTTTTCAGCTTTTGTTCTACTAAATTTGAGTCCCACCAACTTTCCCATAGTAGTGATATCTTCTTTATTCTTTCGCCTGTGATGATTTCTATATGTCTCATCAATACAATGTATTTGTTTGTCATCGATGATGTGTAATGCCGTGTTATGTTTCAAGTAATCTGATTCACACTGTAACTATATTTTTTGTTTGTTTTTAAAATTACAAATAAACACTGAACAATCTGATGTAACTCGTCATGGTTATTATTATTTTTATTTCATTTTGTAGATGATATTTGTAGACATCGTTTGATATTTGAAATTTTGTATTCTTTACTATGTACAAAGCCAGATACAAGCAATTATGTGTAAGGATCTAGTATTATTTGAAGGATTGGAATCTTTCCGATTTAGCATTGCCTATCCAATTTTTTACACCTTAGGGGGGGTGAGGTGCTTGGGATTTAAACCAGAGGTGTGTCAATGTGTCATATCTGATAACAGTGTCATTATCAATATATGATGTACCTATTAGCGTTTGTTTGTGGCAATATATAAAAAGGTCTTCATCTTTTTCTGCTACACTACTTTAGAGTGGATTCTATGTTACATATTACTTGAGAATCTCAAAACAAGGTCGTACAAAACGAATTTCAAAATAATTTTCAAATTGTTTCAAAATTCAATAATATTTCAACTTTTTGATTTAAGGAGTCATTCAGATTTGTGTTTTTTTAAAAAGTTTCAATAATTGCCCATTGAAGTTGAAACAGGAAAACTTGTCTTCATTTTATTTCTATCAAATATTTTGTGGGCATAAGCATAATGTTTCAATAGGATTCCTGTTTGGCGTCCGTTTTATAATTTATTATGCAAAGTATCATCTGGTAGACATGGGGTTTGACTCTAAATTTCCAACGTTTGTTACCAACATGTTTACACCTAATGTGCTAATCGCTAGGCTATTAATCGCTCCATTAATTAGATGTCACACTTTCTCAGTTTAAATACCGGTATGAAATATATTTGCAGCTGTTTTTGATTCAAGTTTGCACATAACCTGATCTAAGCTGCCCAAGTATTGCATTATATAGGGTGTCCACGAAGTATTAAATTTTTTTTACATTGCAAAGGAAATTTATCGATATCATATATTGTTTTGGCCCTCACAGATATCTTAATTTTTGAATAAAGTAAAAATATTTGAACAATTACTGATTAAAAAACAACAATTCTGGTTGAGATATATTGAGGCCTGACTTCATAACAAAATTGAAATTCGAAAGAGACTTTATGGACACCCTGTACTTACAATTACTCATTTCATTTGAATGATACTGCAATGAGAGACAATTCTATCTAAAAACAGTTCGTTTTGATGTTTAGATGTTCCAATTTCCATATCTTTTACAATTCTCCATTTTGAATTTTTTCTATACCTTCAGATATCATTATTTGTATACTGAATTCCATGCTGTTCCACTTACGGTAGTAATGAATATTTTATGTTTTGTTATTATTTGTTTATGAAATTGCATTGACATTGTGATATAAGTGAAATTCAAAAACATTAATATTATAGGCCTATGTGTTCACCTGTGCTATATGTGCCATAGTATATTATTTTTAAATAAAAGATATCTAGTTCACTCTAGTTGAGAATAAACAAACTCTCAGTTTGTCAAAATGACTGACTCGACAACATTTGTTTTAATTTTCTTTTAATTTTTTGGAAATTTTTGACTATTGTCTTAATAAAATCTGATTAAATCTGCATAAAAAATAAATTAAATAGTTAAGATAACCTTGTTGTATTGTTACTTATCGATCTTAAGATCGGTAAGTATGTTGATAGGTATTTGTCTGTTTGTCTGTCTGTATGTTTGTCTGTTTGTCTGTTAGATGAACGCGATATCTCACGAACGCGTGGTTGAATCTGCTCCAAATTTTGCATGTGCATGCATCTTACCTCGGACCAGAAGCCTATAGATTTTGGGTTAATTATGTCGTATAATTAGCGAGTAATTAACTAATTACCGATCTAAGATCGATAAGTCTTCGGTCTCCGACCGATATTCTCGTTTTTTCCTGCTGATTTCACAAATTTGAAAAATTCAAAATTTTGGTCTTGATACCCAGGCATCAAAATAATGCCCAAAAAAACATATTTTGATTAAAAATATTCTGAAATCAAAATTTTACTATATTGAATATAGTCTAATTTGAATGCATATGTATATATAAGAATTTTCGATTCCTTTTGGCTATCCCCACAAATGATTGTACATAATTGTTTGACTCTTATATAAATTTATTTCTACTGATTGTACCAACAGTACTTGCGTGTTTACAACATTGAGATAATACCTATATTCTGAACAGTCAACACTTTTTTCCACATTTTTTTTTTCGAATATGTTTCAAAATAAGCATGCTTTGATGGATTATTTTAATTTTGTATAGAGTAATAATACAATGTTATGATGCTTTTGACAACTGAAATTTAGGTCTTTCTTATTTCCCTTTTCTATAATATGAAAGATATCGAGAAAAATGTTTATTTTGGACTGGATTTATTTGTAGGCTTTGTCATGGATACTGTTTATGTTTTATTATGCCTTTTATTTGGGCATGGGGCATTTCTACTTTTAATATGCTATTCATGACTATTACTTGGCAAAAATATCTTCTGGTTTGAAAATGGCTATGCTTTAATGTTTCCGAACTACTTTCATTATTGTCACATATTATGTTTATTCCATCGTTAAATAGTCAAAACAGAAAAAAAAATAAGTGACAGTTTTTCTTTGCATATTTATAAAAAAAAGTTATTATTAGAAGTTGCGTAGGCTTGTCTTCATTGGAGACATTTTTCATTATTATTATTATTAATATTACTTTTTGTAAAATTGTAATAATTTTTATTTAGGTGTAGTAAGTAAAATAATGTACAAAATATATACAGTAGGTTCTATAGAACATTATATTCATATTTACAATTAGTGAAATAAAATTAATTTATCAAATATGGATGGAAATCAAGAAGATGATTCATTGCAAAATAAATCAAAATGGTTGGATCATTTTAATTTTGATTGGATTAGCGTCAGTCCACTCTCAATTCACAAGAGGTTGGTATATTTGTTTAATGAAAATTGAAGGGTTGTCATTCTATTGATGGACTCTGTACTCTATGGTGGTATAGTTAAAATTGTGACAAATTGATTTCTGAATGTATTTTGTTTTTATGGGCGTTTTTATGCCCTGAATCTAAATATGGCTCTGTATAAACTGCCACCGATTCATACAACTACTATTTTTTAAAATAATGGACACTTGACAGCATTGTTGCCCCATTTGATTATGCCCTGGTTAAGATAAGTGCCGTTGAAGTGTCATGTCAATCGTGAAGTAATGCATCAATCTAAGGGAAGGCTTATATGTACATAACTCTAATCACGCTAATTCTCTTCTGCAATCATTTGTTGCAATATGCTTCACGACAAATTATGATTTTTATGTCTTATATATGCAAATTTTTTTAAATTCACTGTTTTGGAACCCTTTTAGGGTCGACTTATATGCGGTGATATATACGGAAGTATGTAGTTTTTAATATCTCCTGTAATCATATTTTCTCAAATCTTTTTTTAAAGCTTGGACTTTTTTTCATACGAGCAAATTTGAAAATAAAATAACAATCAAATTATATAGGGTAATAAAACACAACCCAGTTCATTTGTATTGGTTCTGTTTTTTCGCGTCACCCTGTACAATACAAAACAGTATTAATAGGATTTCGGGTTACAAATCTGATTTATATTTTACTTCAGGTCTGGGCTAGAAAAAGAATTTCAAAAATTGGTTGAAAACAAAGAAATTACAGTAACGAAACGAGAAGGACTTGTTTTTCCACCTCTCCACCTTCCAGATTATGATAGCAATCCTCCGACAACGAAAGAGCAACATCATTATATAGATATGTTAATGAAAAGCCAGGTAAGAGTAGCAAATTCGTTTGTTTTAGCTGGAGACTTCAATTGATCGGAATGAAGATTTTTAGAAATAAATTTCAAATTATTCTCAAAATGAAAAATTTTCATGGGTTAATGTAATTAATTATGACTAGTCTCAAATATTTGATTTGTTTTTTTACACACACTTGGTGGCAAATTTGAGAATGAGCCGGATTGATATTGAGTTCAGAAGATATCTCAAAGGTGTTTTGAGAATTAGAGCCAATGCAGCTGTTCTATTACAGTGAAACCTACCCCGTTTTACAGTGGATATATGATAATGATCAATCATAATCATGGAATATTATATCATCATTTAGCGTCATTGAATTATTAGAATTAATTTTTGAGTATTTGACATTGAAATAGCATTGAGAAAAAATGTCAGTGGCAGCGTACCAATCTTACTTGAACAGCAATTCACTATTTATGATGAATCGAGTTTAAGACTTATTTGATCTTTCAAGTGGTGTTTGTGATTGCTAATAAATGTCTTTGTACATTCGACAAAACTACTTGAAGAGCAGCTGATGACTGCCACCCTTTGTTCCTATATTGTCTGTGATTCAAGGAATATTGTTGGGTTCAGCACGCGATTTTTTTTAGGCTTCACTGGAATTGATTATTTTCATCTGAATGATGAATTTGACCCATTGTCAAATGGATGCCCTAAAACTGTTGCAATGCTCACTTTGTTTGAAATATCTTTTATTATAGATAGTTTTATAGATAATGAAATTTCTCTTATGATATATTTTTTATTTTCAGCTTTCACTTGCACGAAATGTTAGCAATGAATGCTTGTCAGAATCGAAATTACACATGCGTCTCGCAATATTGCAAAGAATTTATTACGCCTACCACACTAAATATCATGATACAAAACCTATGAAGAAGAATTCAGAAGTGAGCATTACAATATCCCGAATTTTTTTAATATTTTGATTTGTTCGTAAGCTGTTGCAATGTTGAGAGACTTTTTAAACATGTTTTATGCCAGTCTAATCTCCTGCTTACTCAAGGTTACCTAAAAATCAAATTACTATTGCGCAATATCCTTTTTCAGGTTGGTATGCCACGAAATGTTTTACAAGATTTTTCTGGAGACTTGGAACTTAGTATAACTATCGATATATTTCATTTTACAATTCTGAAATCCGCTCAGGATTTTCATTTCTATGTCAGGTTTTGATAATTTTTTCTAATAATTATGTTAAATATTGATAGGGAAACGTTTTGGAAGCACAGTGTTCAATTAGTCAGACAAAAACTGAAGTTGTATCAACCGCATTGCAAAGAAATCCAACAGATATTTTAATTGAATTGGGTAAGTTTTGTCCGTTTACCGCATTTTTTATGATTGATCATACAAGGAAAAAATAATATTCTCCGACAATAAAAGGTTTAATTAATTTGGTTGTATATTGGGAGTCATATTTGGAGGTGCAGACGAATTTGAAAAAGAAATAGCCTGTCTAGCGCCAAAAATATTCCATCTAGCATGTAAAAATTCCTTCCGAATTACGACTTTTCTGGTTATGACTCATGACTTGTGGCAATTTGACAGGAGCTCACCGGTAGATTCTATATTTGTTGTGGAGTTGTATCGGCCCATAGTATCATCATTACAGAATCCTATTTCAAAATTTCAATTCATTTTATAGTCATCGTTTCTCAAAATTTTTTAAGTTAGGTGTTTTTCTAGCTTTTTTTGTAGTTTACTATATTATTTTGTTCGTTTTAATTTTTTTATATCATAATAGTTCTTTCGGTACTCCTGAAGTATGCGCACCAAAATGTCGCATAACCTGAACCCTAACCTGGTACAAAACCTGAGTTCAGGTTGTGCACCATCTTGGTGCGCATACTTCAGGAGGTCTGTTTTTTCAATAGCTCCTGATGGATGGCACATTTTGCAAAGAATTATCTGTAACACCCTTAGCATTGTACCTTGTGACAAGTTAAACTCTTGTCAAGAATAATTATGTGTGAGGAAACTTCTGGAATCCCCCCTGGGGTATAAGGGTTCATATAACCCTGGGCCGACTAAGACTTCTTGCATCTGAATGGAATATCTGGTGAACTATTCGAACCCGACACGGACTAATAATATATCATGATTCTGCACATTATGTGTTTTATTATCAGTTTTCCTCTCTCCAGAATAAATATTAAAATACTACCGTTAATTGAGCTATCTTGTATCTAGGTGTAAGAAGTGGACTTCAACTCGTTTTCTCTCTTATTCGAGTCAGCTGGAACCAACCTTTATTGACGTCATCACTATGCAATGATACGTTAAGTACTGCCATACAAATTATGTCGGAATTGCCTCCGTTAACTCTAGCCAACTCTAACAAAATACCTACTGTTGGTATGGATTGCCTATCTGAGGTAGAATGATGTTATAAGGATGGTACCCAAATGGGTACTCCCATAGTGTGTGTACCGAGTTAGGGTTAGGCCATAATTTTATTACGATTTTCCATATTTTAGTTCTATTACAAGTTCTTGGACTGTCTTTGCTAGCCAAGTGAATATCCCCCTGCCCATAGGTTTCAGTCCCTTTACACAACTTGATGTAAAATAGGCGAACAAAATTAGTTACCTCCATATTGGTACACACACTTTAGGAGCGCCCCCAAATGTGAGCACTACATTTATTTGTACCTGTAATCAATCCATTTTACTATGTACTTGATCATGTGTAACTGTCTACTGTCTGGAGTAGGCCTATATTATTTACTTTCTTCCAGCATTGTTCAAATTTGTTATGAGCTCTGTCAACATAGACAGGCTAGTCTGGGGTTTGTTTCATTAAGTAAATTGCTGACGCAAATACAAAACAACAGTCATCGAAAATAGACACTATCCTTATACAAGTCTATTTTATGCTATCTTTAGGAAATTGGGAAAATGATTTTTTTTTCAAAACAATAACCTCGAAAACCCCACCTATTACCATATTGTCAAACGATCCATGGGTACACATAGTGTCCAACACTTGGTGAACTGACTAGAATTAAAGCACTAACCACCCTATTCTCTACACCCTGATTGTACTTTGACCAGAAGACTTAAATTTGTCTTAAATTCTGAAACTCCCAAGTGAGGTTTTCTAAAACATTAATAAATATTACCAGTAAAACACTATTCAGAAAATTGTTGTTCTTGAGTATCAAAATGTATTTTGGACCAGAGTTATATTAATTATAACTGCACTTTCATGTTAATACAGTTTATTATTACATGATATATTTTTTTTTAAATTTTTTGTTTTAAACCAGGGTTTATACAAGCAGTCACAGCCACACATAATTTCTGATTCACTTTTTGTATAGATCGTTTCATCATAATTAGGTTATAAGCAAGGTATAAAGCACCATGCTAGGTGGTGGGTAAGGATGGGCAATTATTTATCAAGAGCTACTGAAATTATGGTTTCATGGTGGTGGTATATTATGCACCAGTTATTGAAGATTGACTGAATCTAAGTGTATGTTCTGGGTTTAATCAGTCAATAATGAAAACCCTTAAACACATTTTCAATTATAATTCAAATTGCATTATTCCAAAAAAAATCATTTGTTCTTTATCTTCAGGTATGCAAGTTCCTTAAACATGCTTCAATGCCAGATTCTGGTGCTGATCAGGATTGCAGTAGGCTTGCTTGTGAACTTCTTTTAACGATTGCATATCAACGTGGATCACTTCCACAGTTACTTGAATGGATTGAAATGGCTCTTAATATGTCAACCATAAGAAGAAAGTCACAAGGTATGGGAGAGTTCTGTTATTGATAATGTAATTGAAGTGGTACCATGATAGTGATTGCATGTGTGGAAAGTATCACTGCGTAAAATTTGGCTGCATTCATTTTGCTAAATAAAACTACACGTTGATTTGAAAAAATCGCTAATGGCAAACAAACACAGTTTTTTTCTCACTTTAAAGCAATTGGTTTGCTTGAAGAAAAGGTTGGGAAGTACTGATGTTTCACAACTATCGAGACTCCTTTATCTTGAGTGAGCGAATGCGCGTCTCTTTAAAAACAGCAGATTCCATTGCATCACTAACACTGCGTGGATTCACAGTGTTGGAATGTCATGATGGATAATTCTTGCAACAAATTATGGTTCTGGCTGCTTCTACCATCCAATTGCAACTAAACTGGTATTCGGACAGTAGAGCGTGGTTATATTATTTGAACCATTTTATTGATTTTCCTCTCCAGGATAAATATGATCATCATTATGTTACGGATAGGATACTTTTAATTTAATTACTATATATGTTTATTTTTTTTTTCAATTATTCAAAGCTGATCCTGCTGTCATTTCTACACATTTGATTCTATCAATATTGAAAAACATAAAGAAATCTGAGGTAAGATTTTATTTATTTATTTTGAATAGTATTATTAAAAAAGAATTATATGGTACTTCTAGTTAGAAAATCTTTCATCAATTAGTAGTGATATCAATTTCCTTCAAATGTTATGTGCATTGTTATATTGTACCTAGCTTGACTGCATTTTATTTCAATTTTTCATACCTAATTAAATTTATTATATTAATGTCATTTAGTCCATATAGTGGTTTTGATGGAATTCACAGTTGGTTATATTCGATAAGTAACTTCTTGACTCCAGGAATAATTTAGAATATATTCATTTGAAAATTTGTCATTTTGAGCATTTGACTTGATGGTCAGACTAAATATAAACTTAGTTCAACTTTAGACACTGTTAAAAAAGACAATATTAATTAAAACAATGCCATGTTATAAGCGACTTTTTCAATCTATCGAAAATTTTAGAGGGTTGGGGGCTTGACGAGGGAAACTTCCTCCTGGTTTCATCTCAAATTTGGTGTAACTTGCTTTTATTTTTATATACAATTGTTTTTAGTGCTTCAATCCCCAAACTTCTGAATATTCAACGGTAATTTGAGAATGAATTATTATTTCAACTTATTTTTAATTATTATCCATAATGCATGTTACTTCAAACTTGCCATGTTTAGTCAGGCACATATATGATAAGGGGTGATGCGTTTTGTGATATAGGGTAATTGTTTTTCATTTATGCTTACTTTGGAATATATCTGAAATACTTCATCAATGGGCTATTCCAAGTAACACTACAGGACAATTCCAGAAATTTTATTTTTATAATAAAATAATATTTAGCCCATAATATTTTCAGGTGCAGTAGCTGAACTACCCCTCTATGTGTTGCTCAAGTTACTTAATGTAACACTGTAAATCCATGCCAATAATGTGCATATTGTATGTGACACTACAGGATGTGACACTACGGGACATTTTCCCACTTCGGAACAGCGGCCTCTATTATCTCTTAAAATTCTGGTTATAAATCTTTAAATGGATTAAGAAATGTCCTACAGCACTGCAAACATTTAAACTTTATTAACTTAAATTCAGTGCGTCTATTTCATATGAAATAACTGTATCACACATACAAACACTTTGTGTCACGAATCATCACCAAATATGTCAATTATACCGAAATTTCTATATTTTAGGCCATTTTTTAAAAGCAATCAAAAACCTGGGTGAAATTTTAAGTTTTTCGGTGGAAGGAATGCAGTCCAATAAAATTCCAATGTCATTTGATATAAAAAATACAAAAAAATTACCTACACTACACTTTTAAAAAAATTGATGGAATTCAACTTTTGCTTGGAATGGCCCCAATACTGGTATATTGTTTGGCTCTTTCCCAATATATTCAAATTTTTTGTTATCTGAAATGGAGGTCTTTAACAATTCAGTCCATTCATAGACATTTTATTATGATTAAAAAAGTTGGCCGGAATTAAATAGTTGATTAAAATAGTTGACGAACTACTATTAGAAGCATTAAAAATAACTATGATGGCATCGCGGTGTGATAAATTGGTAGGCAATGCAGAAGACTATTCTGAGTTTTTGACCACCTTATTTTTTCAATTTAGTAGAAGCAAATTTCTATATAGTAGAACTTGCTTATAATAGCTTCCTTGCGTATATTCCAGTACTGTCTTCAAATATGAATTTTATTTATGCGATGTGCTATGAACATCTCTCTATTCAATCATCCCTGTGCTTTATTTTAAATACATATTTTTTGGTACTTGTGTCTTATATTTTTTCAAAATTTTGTGAAATTTGGTTAAAATGATATATGAGATTCTTTTTTTTATCATGCATGACATGCATGAAATAAAGTGGTTTAAGAGGTGTGGCAGTCATTTTATTTTTATTTTCGACATGGCCAATTTTCATGCATGAGCTTCAAATGTCAGCATTTAATATGTGAGGTTATGATGCTGATTATTATATTGTCAACCTTCCACAACGAGCTTGTATTATTGAGTAAAATTTTAATTTTTATCAAATAAAATATATCGCTGTATTATAAGTAAAAGTTAGTGTTTGAGGTAAAATTCTGATTTTGTCAAGTCTCATGATTTTTCCCGCATCATTGAATAATATTACATGTGTAGGGAACCATTGGTACGACGATTTCTTTGCGTGAATTCACAGGTATGAATGACATAGAATAATTTTGTACTAGAGAATGCTGAAATTCTCGCTGTCATTAAGTGATTCGCTAACCGCAGGTCAGTTGCAGCTTGCCCATACATCTGACATGAATAACTGGTTGAATATTTCCATACCTGAATTAGACTGGTAACTGGTTGAGAGGCCATGATTTTCCATATTATTAATCTGTCTTATATACTTTCCTCTCCCTTAGGGTGACTATGAAAGTCCCATGCTATCCTAAATAAACATACGAGTAACTGGCTATTTATTCCCAAATCTGACATGCACTATTTGCAATGTGATCAACATGTCCTATTGGCTTTTTATCTCTATCACTATTCTACACCACTTTGATATAGTCATTTTCATTCAAATCAAATTGTTTCTGTAATACTTTTATGTTTTATTTCTTCAGGAAACTGATTTCAATATCAAATTACTTGATGTAAACAAATCAGGATTTATCAATGTTGAGAACGCAGCTCTCGTTTTATTGGAAGACATTGTCAAACTTTCGTCGCAATATTCGAACTCTTGCAGCACACCATTTACTGGAATAAGGTACCGGATGGCTTGTTATCATGAGTGTTCTACTGTGAACATGGCACTGCATAAGCAAACACAGTTACAGCTGTGTTCCTTAAAAGGAACATTATTCTTTCAATTTAGCAAAGTTTCCTCAATTTATTACTCATCGCTTGAAGTGGTTTGTATTGTTTTCAACCTGTTTTGGCTCGGCAGTGAGGCACATTGTGCTAAGCGTTAAGAATATGCTCGCCACCGCACCTCTGATTACCCTATGTGGGTTCGCAGGTTTGAATCACATGCTGGGATAGTTATGTGCGAGAGGATTGGTAGACTCCTCGTTGCTGTAGGGTTTACAGAACTGCTGGTCGGTCGGTTACGGCTTCCTCTACAATCAAGTCCATGTTTCCGAAAGCAAATAATGTACTGGTAACCGGATGAAAGGCCGTCGTTCGCCATATTATGATTGAGTCTTCTTATTGGCTTTCCTCTCCTCTGAGATAAATATGTGAATACTAATCTATCCTGTGATCTTTAACCTTCAATAATAGCATAGATGGGTCCAACTGGCTAACAATTAGGTGATCATCTGTTCGGGTAGCTATTTTGACTTTCATAAGAAGTATGAATTGATTTCATATGAAATTTACGGGCATTCCTTTGCTTTTTTGGTCTTATACAGGTTGACAGAAAAAAGGAACGCATACAATATGTCCCAAATGGACTGGCTCCTCTTTTTTTGTCACCGTATTTGCGTTCTACAATATATTTATATATATTTTGTATACTATGATTATTCATGCCTTGCACTCCGTCGTAGGCCACTGATATATAACAATATTCAAAGGAGGAGCAGTTATTTTTTAAAAGCCCGGAATCTCCCCTGTTCAGAATTGCCTACCTAATTTATTTCACCTTGGGTGAGATTGTAGCATGGTATTTGGAACCGAAACATGCAACCTGCATCGTAGACTGATCCAATCTTAGTTTAATCAGGAAAATGCTTGTTCAAGGTCTTATTCGCAGTTGATACTTATAAAAAAACAAATATATTACTTCTTATATTTAGTGAAAAAGTTAATGGATCCAAAAATTGTGAGGTATTGGCATGGGGAAGCAACAGCAGCCATCAGTTGGGAGAAGCAATGCAGGAAAAAATTTTACAAGCTAAGAAAATTGCACCTTTTTCACAAGCTCAAGTAGTAAGTATGGTTGATAATGTCGTTATATTTTAAATTGATAAAACTATTTAAAGTTATAGTTCAACATACCTTGATGTTGACTTTTTATTTAAATGAAATGGACCATTTGTTACAGAATATAATATGTATTGCATTATATACATATTGTGTACAATTTTCATTTTTCTTAACAACAAAATTTTTGTGCCTACAACTACTAGAGAGCCGATGTTGAATAAAAATGCGTCCCGCAGTTTTACCCAGTTATTTGTATTTGGCCCTCATGTACTAGTGGTTGCACACCCCTGCGCTGGGCCGTCGCTGCCACCTATTACCAAGGCGACTAAATGTATACAAGTTGTTCAGTTTATAGAAATATAAAATTTATTTTCATTTGTGTTTATGATTAGATCGAAGCCGGCCAGTATTGTACATTCGTAACATCACTGAATGGTCAAGTATGGGCCTGTGGAAAAGGAAGTTATGGAAGATTAGGACTTGGATCTTCAAATAACCAACCAACACCAAAATTATTGAAGTTTGATCCTTTGTTGCCGATTAAGAAAATATCATCATCTAAAGGTAAATGACGAAATATATTTGATTTAAAAGTTTTGCTGCATACTAACACAATTGTATTTCTGTAACATTTTGCCTGGCAGAGGTCAGATGGTCAAAACTATGACAAGAAAGGCACATAAATAATGGTTATATATTGCTGGATTTGTTTTCAATAGTGTTTCAACAATTTGTTTTCAAATTAATTTTTTAATATTGAAACCAAATCCAGAAGTTGATAACTATTATTAAAGTGTATATTATTGATTTTCTTGTCATAGTTGAAATAGGCTTGTCTGTGGAAGTATGACTCTGGTCAGACGAAATGCTAGAGAAAGACATTTGTGTTAGTGTGCAGCAAGAATCTTGAATCAAATAGAATAGTTATCTTTTTAAATTATGCTACAATATTCTTGCATTATACACATAAGGCAAAGAGAAAGGAAAGGTAGTTCGTCTTGCATAACCCTATAACTGATAGATAAAAATTTTAGATGGCAGGAAATGGTGTTGATTTGTTCTATACCATGGTGGTCCAAACCCAGGCCCGTGAGCCACATATGGCCCGCCGCTTCATTATCTGTGGCCCGCGTCACATTCGGAGAGTAATCGATAAATCGCATTTCGTGTTGTTTCGTAATCGAATTAATCATAAAAATCTTTTGACATATTGTTACATCACTAATGTCACTGAATTGACTAGTGTTATGGCTAGCTGAGGCAACTAGCGAAGTTGAATAATGTGCTTGGCTAGTCGAAATTGTTAACTGGCTTTCTATCTTTTCCGTCGGGAATATATGCATCATAGAAAACTAAAAATCGAATGCGGATTTTATTAGCCTGGGATGGCTATGTCTGATAACTGTGTGTTTGCACAATAAAAGTGTTTGTTTTGTATTGCACTGTGCCTATTTTTGGCACTATTGTGGCCCGCGAACAATGAAAAAATAAATTCGTGTCCCGCGGAGCCGACAACCTTGGACCACTCTGTTCTATACTATACCCTGTTCTGTATACCGGTATACTTAAAGTGCATAATTCAATTAGAAAAAGTTAGCACTCTCCCAAAATTTGTGCCAGGAATTTTTTTTATGCTATTTATAAATTTTAGGCCTACCTGCACTCACAGCTAGACAATAATGGAAATAGTGATTCCAAAATACATCTCTATGGATTATTTTCATTTTACTTGTTATATCAAAATCAGATTTCATATATACCCCTATTAAAACTGAATATGTCAATATAGCTTGATATATGGCAATTCATAGTTGCACGTTTTAGTCTCTGATATAACTTGGCCCAACTTGCTCATGTAGTATAAAATACAGTACTAATTACCTTGGTTTCAAGGAAAATCACACCAACAAACGAAATTGCTATACCCACATGTTTTAGTCTTCAAAATTCGATAAATTGATATTAAAAATCTCTTATTTATTGAAAAATCACAACTTATTTGGTATTACAATTTAATTGCTTCATTTTTTAGGATCGGATGGCCACACTCTGGCACTAACATTCGAAGGTCAGATATTTTCATGGGGAGATGGTGATTACGGTAAATTAGGACATGGTTCTGGATCGACTCAAAAATATCCTAAACTTGTCCAAGGACCACTATCAGGGAAAGTAAGTAACTGCTGTTAAATGTAATTTCTTCTATATTTATTTTCATCTCAGTTATACTTTTGAATATTGATCTAAATTTAGTGATACCTTGGTAGTCAAACTACTCGACACTCTAACAATTTGAGTAGTCGACTAAAAAATTTGAGTCAAAAACATTGCGGTACTCAAACTGAAATTCGGAGCATGTGGCCAAGTGACGCTACTCGAACTTACTCAAACTGCCCAATCTTGAACGAATTATGTTAAACTACACCCACCGTATTGTTTTTATCCAATTTTTTTAGAAATGGGGCAAGCATCCTCAAAAATCATTGTGACATTATAGGCAATCACAATAATAGCTTTTTTCTCTAATTTGAGACTAATTGCTCTAAAATAGGTTCTGTACAAGCTATCATACAGATAAAAGAGCTTCTGGTTTTGTATGATAAGAATGTTTTCAGTCAGCATTGCCTACCTAATTTTTTGCGCCGGTGGAATCCTTTCCAAGTCTCTGATTCCAAGGTTTCTGAACAGTCTTGCATACTGCTTCACCATTGAATCAATAACTGGCAATCCCCCAGTTACTCGAATGAGTTTTCTATTCCATTGTCAGGTAGTTGTCAGCATATCAGCAGGATATCGACACTCAGCATGTGTTACTGTTGGGGGAGAACTTTATACTTGGGGTGAAGGAGATTATGGTCGTCTTGGACATGGAAATAATAATAGTAAAAATGTACCAACTCTAGTACGAGATATCAACAATGCTGGACAGGTTAGAAGGATTAGTCAATTTTGGATTAAATTCATAATTGGAATATTTTCAATAACATATTACATAATTATGATATCATTATCTATTTTTTACTATTTGTTATCAATAAGTTTTGATATTAAATCTTCAGCAGAGATAAATTGCACACGATATGCTAATCATATAGCAAGCTGCTACTTCTCATTCACTTACCAGTACTGTTGAATGACAATGGTTAGCGGTAGCGGTTATGTGAACCGCCCAAACAATATCTTACATCATCATCTATTTGGGCTCGTTAGTTGACACTTCTTGCCAAACGCTAGGAACATACTTGTTATTGCTCTCTGATTACTTAGTTAGAGTTCATAGGTTGGAATCCCCATATTTGATGATTAACAGTGTGATGCTTTTCACATTGAACTAACTGTCCTGACCAGTGTACTCATATTCACGACTCATGTTCGTAACTTCTACCAGGTTATCTGCGGTAGTTCACACACTGTTGTCGTGTCGCAAGACCGTGCAGTTGTTTGGACATTTGGAGGAGGAGACAATGGAAAACTGGGTCACGGAGATACCAGCAGGGTGTACAGGTATATATCTAAAACAAAATAGTGTTTTTCCTAACTTCTTACTTATTTGGTGTAAAAATTTTTTTATTCTTAGACCAAAAATTGTCGAAGGTCTTTCTGGAGTTTTTATTCGTAAAGTTTGTGCTGGAAGTCAGTCTACTCTTGCTTTAACAACATCTGGACAGGTGAGTGATTTATATCATTTTACTTATTTTGGTAAATTTAGAAAATAGATATTGACTCAATGAAATACAGTTATGAAGTAATCAAGCTAAGCGTTGGGAATACACTGCGGGCATAATTATGTGCAAGACGATTGCTGGACTCGTCACCGTCACCGTCGTAGGGTGGTTCACGTAACCACTGGTCTATTACGGCTTTTTCCACCACCAAGTCCATGCCTCAGTCCGAAAACAAATAAATTGCTAACTAGTCCCATACTCGACATGAGCTGGTGACCGGATGAGAGGCCGTGGTTAGCCATATGATTAAGTTGTGCTATCGACTTTCCTCTCCCTTGGGATAAATATGTAAACCCTATCTAATTTACACAAGTTTAGACTTGTTTTAAATAAGAAATGAAGCATTATTAATTTGACAATTTTTATTAGGAGCTTTCTTGCTTATCTATCTTGCTATAGGTTTATTCTTGGGGATGTGGTGCATGTCTCGGATGGGGAAGTGCGGAAGCAACATTGTTGAAACCAGCGTTAGTTACGTTTCCAGGAAATACGAGAATAGTGGATATTGCTTGTGGAGATGGTCATTGTCTAGCTCTTAATCATGGTAGGAATTTTTTTATTTTGTAATATACCATCGTCTTCTTTTTTCATTTAGGATAAAATAGCATTTTTATGTTGCATTTACATGTACGTTAGCTTAATAGAAACTGTGAAATCGTTTTAAAAGAGTACAATGATCAATGTTTAAATACGAACAAGAGGGTCTAATAACCAATATGCACATTGTGTTGTCAGCGAAATTATAATGTTAAATGCATGTTCCGATGTCAAATGATAAAAGAATTGTACCGAAAGTGATAGGAGTATGTATGTGCTCATGAATTATGAAACCAGCAAAATTTGAATACCAACCTCTGTAAGACTCTTCTACCGACACTTTCACCTATAAAATCTAAATTTGTAACCGATTGGTCTATTAGTTACGAAAAAAAAGCTTTTTTAGTCATCAGATATTAAATGCTCACAACAAAAAAATACTTCCATCCACTTCTGGCACTTTGAAGATAACAAATTAAAATCAGAACAACGTTTATCTCAACTTTTTTGCATTGCTAAATTGATTTTCTATAAATTTACAGTTATTGTGGCGAATTTATGTTTTCAAAAAGACACAATCTAGAAAATAGGTCATATCTCATGTTCCAGAATCCATTCTGTGTAGTAAATTATTTCATTTATTTTCTCTTAAAACATTTCATGGCATTCTGTTTTCAGTTCCAACAGTATATTTATCAGGTCTTTCACTTCTGTGTGTAAACTGTGTATCTATGTTGGAATATATGATAAAGAGTACTTATCCACATTTAATATTACGAATTGATTTGATAATATTACAGAAAATGAAGTTTATTCGTGGGGAAACAATGCAATGGGACAATGTGGTCTTGGACATACCACAAGTCCTGTGACCACACCATCTAAAGTCATTGGTTTGGAAGGAAAATCTGTTCAGCAAATATCAGCAGGAACTTCTCACAGCATTGTATGGACTGCTCTACCCCAGGACAGGTAGGAAAATTATAAACATTACATTATCTCACATTGTGCTAGAAATACGTTTGTAATTGTAGCGCCGAATGCTATATTTGGATTCACAGGTAATGAATCCTGTAGGTGGAATGATATGCAAGAATAGCTTTTGCCATGACTACCGCTGCATGTGCTTACATATTGACATTATCTACTTCCTTGAATTCTTATGCCTATTCTAATGGCAGAGATATTATGATCAGGATAGGATAGGATTTACTTATTTATCCCGGAGAGAGAAAGACTGCGGACTTGATGGTGGAGGAAGCCGTAGCAGACTAGCGGTTATGTGAACCACCCTACAGAGACGAGGAATCCAGCAGTCATCTCGCACATAATTATTCTCCACAGGATTTGAACCTGCAAACCCACACAGGATAATCAGAGGTGCTGTAGCGAGCGTATTACTTTCGCTCAGCACAATGCAACACATCGCCGAGTCCATCAGCTTTTGTTTTTTTTCTAAATTTTTTGGCTGTGCCCCTTATTCAACTATTGTTCGATTTTCTCCATTAGTCTATGCAACTGATATGATTAATTGGTTTGTGATTATATTTGGATGAGGGACCTGGTTTTCTATATTGTTAAGCTATTTATAAATCTTCATTTTCTGGAACAATTTGAAAATCCTTACCTTATCTTCAATTACTAAAAAGTAATTTCATGAGGGAATTTAGTACAGGAATTGCCATAATCGAATACTTGACTATTTCGAATACATTCAAAAAAAATCCTTTCATGTCAGCTAATTTATTGCTGCGCCGCATAAATAAAGTAACTGAAATGTTTTCAATCAAAATGTGGACGGCGGCGCTAGGATTTGTGCGCGATATTCGGTATTCTTATAAACACGGAAAAGCGATATTCGAAGGTCGCAAATATATTCGGAATGGACCAATTGGACATTCCTGATTAGGTAGCTGTCAAGACCCACTCTTATGTGAATTTTGGTGTTATTTACAGTAAGTGAAGACCCTTACAGCGAGTGAATGCCACAAAAAAATCACATAAATTAATTTTTTACTACAAAATTTATTGTTAAGATCATGAATATATGAGTCTAATCTAGTTTACTTTGAGTGGAGAAATTTTTATTTTCATCTGGGAATCTTCTTTTCGTATAGACAAGCAATATCATGGCATCGTCCATATTGTGTTGAACTACAGGAAGGTTTATTTGAACAATTAAGAAGTTTTCTTGAGAAATATTGTCAAAATTTATGTGAACATCCAGCAGAACCGTTCCAAAATTCAAGGTAATATATACTTTTTTTCAAGCTGTTTGTAATTATTTTTCATTTGTTTTGTAAAAAATTTATTTTGCCTGAAATGTGTACCATTTACTATGCCCAACATATGCCAAGTGGCATATTTCTTTTTTTTATATAAACATATAATATTACATGCAATATTATTCATCATCGCCCGGTCCTTCTACAATAAAGTAACTTCTGACATATAGTATTATTTTCGTATAAAAAATGAGTTATGATAATAAGTGCTGTGAACATTTTAATTTCCAATATATTTCAATGGGGCCTTCCTAACCAATTCCCAATATTAGACTCGCAAAATTGCTCGTGCTTTTGCAGCAGGGTTGTGCAACCAACAACCCGGCCCGCCAAGCCATTCAGCGTTGCGCTTATCAACACTCAAATTTTCTCCCATCAAGCATAAAATCTGAATTCGACAGTTTATGTTTAAAAAGTCGCTCACACGGTTAAAAATGCATATTTTCTGCTCTAAGCAATAAATGCATTCTCATATCTTGTCATTCCCACACGGGAAAAGTCGTTCTTTTTGTGGGGTAGTTAAATGTCTGAAGTTGGTTATATGGCCCCCCGAAAAAAAATGTTGCACAGTGCACACCCATGTTTTAAAGGTTACCAATACCATGCTTCATAGCAAGTAACCCAAATTAAATTATAGAATGTGCTATGTAAACAGTGATTATGTTACAATGGATGTAAGTCCAGCGTAAGGAAAACTGTTATGTTGTGCTCATTGTCCACTCCGAGAGGCTGTACAAATTACTGGACAATAGTATGGTCAATTGGTTAGTAATATTATGAACAATATTCTGTTAATATTCACTGAATTAAAATTATACATTCACCGTTTTACGCTATTAACAATCTACCATTTCATGAATATTCATTTTATTTTCTCACCAATATCATTTTATAACGACAAATTTACTACTGATCAAGAGCCTCATGAGAGTGGGTACAGAAGTTTGAAAAATTCGTTATTGTTTGTTTTATATACAGTGATCATCAACGATTTGTTCTTCTCTGTCTTCATTTGCTACGTATTCACTTACATCTTGCACATACCGGTAGTTTGTCGTCACAAATACTTGGGAAGGAATCTCACCCTATTCGTGTTCTACTGTTTCATCTTATTGATCAAGAAGCACCACCACAAATCGAAGAGGTATAAATTTAAAGATTTCAAATATAATTTTTTAGGCATTATGATATAAATTTGATTAAATTTTGTAAAAACTAGCTTATTTAAAATACCGTATTTGACGGAAAATATGCGCACTTTTAATTTTATTTTTTTTCTTGAAAATTGATTGTGGACTTATTAGCCGATGTACAGAATGTACGAATCAGACAGTGCCTTATGCTTTATTGCCTACACTCAGAACCAGTGTTCCCACTAAAGTGTGCGCGTGTGCGCGCGCACACAGCTTTCAGAGGCCGCGCACACGCATAGATTTAATGCGCACAGACGTATTTTGATGTAATGTAACAATGTTCTCGGTTGGCAGGTTGAGAAAGTTTGTTGTTGGCTCACCCATTACCCGGTTAGAACGCCAAAATTTCTTCATTGGTTTTTGCACAAATATTAGTCATTTCAAAAAAGTCCACACACCCAAAATTTCTGCGCACACATACTGCAAAAAATTAGAGGGAACATTGCTCAGAACCAATACCGATACTCTTGTTTTATAAGCAAACCGCCATTTTTAACTGCCCAAAAACTGTTGCGTCTCCTAGCCTGATGCGCCTTATGTATGAATGAAAACTAAGCAATTTATTGACAGTGTGCCTTATAAGCCTTATGGTCTGTAAAATATGGTAATTCTTATTTTATATTGTATTTAGTTATTACATTTTGTTGACAAAAAGGTCAAATTTTTTTTTTTTAAATATTTCAGTAAGTAGCAAATTTAAGGCCTGTTTCATGACTAAGCTCGAAATGTTTTGCAAACCAATTCTACAGAATTTGTCAAATTGTTTTATGTTAAAATTCGAAGTCAAGATATGTATTATCAGTTACGATTACAGGACTTCATTATATGTCACATGCTCTAATATTCTCCTCATTTAAATAATCCTAGAAATTTTAAAGAAATTATAAAATGCTAGCCTACCAATTTATCATGTAACCAATTTTTCTACATTTTCTTCACTATTATTCAATAATAGTTAGGACTTGATTTGAATCGAACGGAATATTTTTCTCGAATCAAATGATAGAATATTATCACGCAATCTAAAATCTTTCTTTATTTTACAATGAATAATGTTATTATTTTTCAGGCAATCGTAGAAACATTATCAGTTGGTTCATCACTTCTTCTACCATCACTAGACGAACAAGTTGACATATTGTTACAATTTCTACCAACTAATTTAATCGGATGGAAACAATTATCAAGGGGACAAGTAAGATATTCGCGTGCCTGGAGAGGAGAGCGCCTGCAAGGGGCCAACACCAATGATATATTATAAAATACACTTTTCATTTTCAGAGAATGCAGATTGAATTTATACTAAGAAGTTTGGTCGACCATTTAAATGTGTCACGATTACTCGGATATTCTAGTTATAAATCTTCAACAATTTCAACTTTGTGTGGAAAGGATAAACCAGTTTATTCATTGTTGAAAGCACTTATTGAGAACATAAAATTTCACACTGTAAGTATGAAAGTTGCGATTCTTGTTTTTCATTATGACTTTGATATGATAACAATGATTATAAATAGTTACATATACCATCTATCACTTATAATAAATTTGAAGCTACAGAGCACTAGTCGCCTAGTCGGCAAAGTTTTTTAGGGCCCAAATAGTAAAATGTAAAGGGGTTACAACTTACAATGCCCAACAATTCCTAGGAAATTTTAAATTTAACCACATAACAAACTTGTTGAGGAACATTTAATTTGTAATTGAAACTAGTGCAAACGTACCGGTACAAAGATTGAACAATAGAACGAAGAATTACACGGCGTTAGCTTTTGCATTTTCGATGAAGAAATACAATAAGCGGATACGCATCAATGAACATACCAGAACAGTTGTGATGACGGTAATATAGTTGAAATGAACGTCATGTAAGATCGTTTCGTTCATGAACAAAAACGTTTGGCAAACAAATTTATCTATAATTTTGGATTTATAGAACTTTTTTGTGTATGACTGCCATTATTGAAATTTATTGGTGCCCCACAAAAAAAAGCTCTGCGGCCCACAATTGGGTTGTGACTTACAGTTTGCCATAAAGGTATTCCCGGTTAGAAGTCAAAGGTTCAAGTCCAGTTAGTCATACTATATTGGCTCATATTAATATTTAATGAAGATCAAGATTGAATTGACTAAAGTGGTTGTATATGTTGAATATTACACATTTTTATTAATGTCATTCGGATGCTTTATTCTTGACATGTTTCATCGGAGATTTGAATAGTTTTCAATAATGGTATTCTAGAATCCTATTGTTCAATCAATTTTGATCCTGCCTAGTGCATAATCCAAATGATATCAATATCATGCACAAAATTATGATTAATAACAATGAAAGCGGAAACGAAAAAAGAATGAATTATTTGAATTATTGAACATTTAAACTAATGCTCATTGAACATTTGAATAATGTTCAAATTTTGTATCAGGGTACTGCTCACCACCACACCTCTAATTATTACCCTTGCGTGGGGTTCGATACCCATGCGTGGATAGTTACTGTATGCGTGAGAGGATTGCTGGACTCCTCGCTGCTGTAGGATTATTTACATGGCCACTGGTCGGTTACGGCTTCCTCCATCATCAAGCCCATGCTTCCAAAAACATATAACTGGCTAACCAACAAATCCCATACTCGATATGAAATGGTAACCAGAGGTGAGGCCGTGGTTTGCTATATGATTAGGCTGTCTTATCGACTTGAAATTAAATTAATTTGAATATTTTTGACGAAAACTTCTAGTGTCGTTTCCTTTGGAAGGAGCAACCTTCTGTAAGCCTCACCCTTCGACCAGTTGGTTGGCATAAAACAGTTGAGCATCCGACGCACAGCACCACTGTTGAGCGTGACTGAATACCGTCGTAATCTCATAGCAACCTGGGCACTTTACATCCATGAAATACGAGTTTGGTGATTGAACCAATCTTTTTTTCTTGTGACATCTTTATTCCTCCTCGTGGGAGAGATGGAGTAAATCTCTTGCCGACGACATCGTTACCCTCGTCATGGATAAATATGTAAATCCTATTCCAAGTTCTGAAATTCCTATTATATTGTAGGAAAACTGGAAATCTTTTTACATTTCTATACCTATTTTTCACCAATTTTATTTTTTAATATACAGGATGAATCATTTTCACAAACTGAAGGAGAAGAACGCTCATATTCTGATGAAAAATTTTTCGACGAATTACCAATGAAAGAAATACACAATTTATTATCTATGATTCAAAATCACCTCCTAACACATTGCTTCTATTCTACATTAACAGAGGTTGGTTTCTTTGTTACCTGAATGGGGATGCTTAGATCTGATAACTTGCAATATTCCGGATTTATTTGTATAGTTACGGTAGTCTTAATTTGAATAAATTTTCATCAATATTTTTGTTAATAATCATTTTTTTTATCAAACTTCTTTGTTACCTCAATTTTTTTACCAATATAGTAATCTTATTTCAGTAAGATATTATCACTACAGAACATAATTTATTTCATTTTCATCACACAAATTGAATTTTACGAAATAAATTTGGAATAGGGAGTATTAGTACTAGGATATTGGTATTGAATGCATGTCCTTCCTTTCTGTCTTTATACTTACCGTATATCTTGTTTATCTGAAGAAGTTTGGCAAAGATCTATTGGAAGGTTACGAATTTGCTTGCTTTTTATAGAAAAAAAAAATGTTATTCTAGTTAAATTTAGATCGTTTGTGAATATTTCACCATTATTTTTTATTGATTTACTAGGTTACTGGTAGATTATTACATTTAATAGTTCACATTATACATCAATACAGTCAAAGTTATCTAATATTAATCCTTGTATAATATTTAGGATGACAAGAATATTGCGATATTGCAAGATTATTTGACTTTATTATGTTCTGCTGCTGCTCAAGTATTCAACAAAGTTGGTGAAAATTTCCAAACTGGCCAAGGTAAATTTATTATTATCTTATTTCCATGTCTTTATTATATTAAAAATTATGTATAATTGGAATATATATTCTATTTTAACTTGTATACTAAAATAAGGAGAATTTATAATAAAATGATGAACCACGGTCTCTCATCTGGTTACCAATCCATGTTAAGTTTGTGTATAGTTAACCAGGTATTTGTTCCAGATGCATGGACTTGATGATGGAGAAGCCGTAACCAACCAGCGGTTATCCAGCAATCCTCTTGCACATAAATATTCATTGTGGACTGTACTGTGGTTCAAACTTGCGAATCAGTGCAGGGTAATGATGGTCACAATTAAAAGTATGTTCCTAACGCCTAGTACGATGTACTAACTGTCGAGTCACGATTTGTAATGACAAATCATTTTTGATTCCTCAGTCCAGTCCAGATTTCAGTACTAGTTGATCGAAAAATGAGCAAAAAAGTAAATATTAAATGTATTTTCATGCTTTGAATTTTATGTTTAGAAGAAACTTTAGATCAGTCTTGTGCTGGACGTTTGTTGTCTGTTTTCATCAACTCATTACTGATGCTCGATCCTCATTGTATTTCACCAAAGACGGATGATTTACTCAACCTTCTTCATTGCATCGATAAATTCAATAGGTTTGTGAGAACTAAAACTTACTACCATTTTTTTAGTTTTTAGAAGCGGAACCTTATAAAGTGCTCAGGCTAGAATCTTCCTTGTGTAAGAAGGAAAAATCTTTCAAGGGTGCTGACAAATTCCGTTAATATAACTATCAGTAGAGGTTGCGCGAGACTAACTTCCAATCCTTCCTTCCTCAATGCCTTTGCACTAGTGGGTCTGTATGCGTATGATGCAAGGATGCTGTAGCAGCAATAAACATACCATACTATGCAATTCAAGAGTTCTGCTGCTCACTAATTTATTAATCTAATAATCTATTTCTGTAACGTTTCATCTGACCAAAATCAGACTTCCTCAGACAAGCAGACTTTCTCAGACAAATTTATTCATTGTCGTATTTAAATCGCACAATTGTTCTTTTCTTGTCATTGTTATAAACTGATTGTCTGAGAAAGTCTGATTTTCGTCAGACGAAACGCTACAGAAATACATTTGTGTTAGTGGGCAGCAGGATTCTTCAATTTTTCCTTTCATCTGTAATTTTATTTTTTCTCCATTTTTTAATTCCAGGTTTCTTAGCAAGGAAACTTCAGCTAAACAACCTGATGACACAACTGAGCAAAATCTAAGTATGTATTGTGTTGATAATTGGAATTTTAAGTGCCTTTCACCAAGAATGGATAAAGAATTTCATTTATTTAGAAAATTGTTTATTAGAATTTGGACAATTAAATATTGTGAAAAAAAAACAAGTATTAAGTGCTACTCACAATTAGTGAACCACTTTTTAAACAATGTATATTAAATTCCATTTTAGTTGAAGCAGCGATCATAACATCTGTCTGTTTATGGATTGATGATTTGGAAAATGCCTGTGCTTTGTTAGTTGGACGAACACTCAATTGGTCAAGTTTGGGAGTTTTGAAAAACAATGATAAACATTTGGATATTCATGAATCTTGGTTATCTTCTTCTATGTTATGCAATGGAATGGAAAATGATTTCAATGGAGAAGAAGGTATTGATATGATATTCCATCATTCTGCTAAATAAGATGCAGAAATCGAATATTCGAATACATTCCAAATTGGTTATATTCGATTCAGAAAATTCTTGGTTTTGGGAATACCTAATTTAGAATATTTTCATTTGAAAATGTCTTTTTAAGCAGTTTTTATTTCCTGATAGACAAAGCATAAGTTACCTCCTGGCAGAATAAAATAGAGAATTCAATTTCTACAATTTACAATTGTGTTGAAAAATTTCAGATTAGGAAACTCATTTCAGAATAATATATTAAATATTTCATATGCAAAAGGATTATTTTAGAATGTATTCAAAATATTAAATTAAATGGTTTTAGCCATCTCTGATTCTAAGCAATTCGGATTAATTATATTTCATTTCAATGTATATTCAATGAGTTTAAATTTGGTTTTTTCCGTATATTAGGTGAAACTTCTGCTCAAAATTTTCAAAAGAAATTTATTCCTAGAATCATGGATTTTATATAGTTTTGAATCTTTTTTTTGGTTCACTACAGCCTACCTAATAGTTTACATCTCTCCTGGTGAGCTCGTGTTCCAATAATGGCTTGACCACTGCTTGAACTTAACAATATGTCATATTAGGTGTAGTCTACATGTACAATACATGGAAAAGCAAGTGAATTTACAGTTTTTTAATCTATAACACATAAAATTTATTTACAGATATTAATGACATTTTTGATCTCATTAATCGTGATATGAACAGCAAAGAAAAATTCTCTATTATTAGGTTGGAAAAATTCCATTATAAAACATACTTCGAATGGCCAGAGCTGTTAGAGGTATTTATAATATGCTTGCAATATTATACAATATTTCATATAAAGTACCAACTTTTTATTTTTTCACTATTATTTATGAGTATTTTTGGTAGAAAATCTTTTTAATTTGATTATACAGTGATACCTCGGGAGTCAAACATAATTTGTTCAGGATTGGTGTTCGACTTCCAATTTGTTAGAGAATCAAAACTTTTTTTCCTATAAGAATCAATGATAATTATTTTAATTCGTTCTTACGCATTCCAAAATATTAACTAAACGTGTATCCAAACAACAATAATTATTTAAATGTGTACATAACAAAGATTAAACATAATAAAAATTTAATAAAAAATGTAATATTATATTATTTGAACCCCAGAATAGGATTGTCATATTTATCTTATTGGAGACGAAAGACGATAAACCGTCTCAATCATATGGTGGACCATGAGAAGTTAACCAGTTAGTCGTTTGAGATGCATGGACTTGAAACCAAATAGTGATAGCAATTATTTTCCAACTGCGAACTACGCGAACTATCTTTATCGAATATTGATTGAATATTTTTTTCGATTTTCAGTTATTATTTACACTTGAACATCTTGTAATGAACATATCATTTAATTTTAAAATGATCGAATACTTTTCTTAGCTTGCCTCGGGACTGAAAACTGAATGGACAACACATATTTATAACAGTATGATTGATGTTGCTCAAAATAAAGGTAAGTCGTTAATGTTGCTAAGTGCCTCACGAAGTTAGATTTTGGATCTGAGCTTCTGCATTCAAATAAAAAATAAATTAAGATTGAAATAAGATGTATAGCACATATTGGGTTATTCTATTCTTTAACATATACTTTTGAGTGGCTGCCTGTCAAGATACTCGTTCAGAGACATATGTTCTTCATTTTTGAGTAGCTTCAATTGCATTTCTCATTTATACCTTTTTCTTTAGGCTGGAATACATGCAATTCTGTGGACGGGTCATTGAACAAATTATCGAAAATAATTCTGGCAACTTTATTAAAACATTTTGTAAATAAAGAACAAGCTATGTCGACTATGCATAATAGAAATTACATGATCTATATTTTTCGAGCTGTTTTTAAGGTGTGTGCTTTTGTTATTTGATTTTTGTTCTTACAATTGAGAAATGCACGAGCACGGGGTGACCCCAACCCCTAAAAACAGAACATGAATTACATCTAGAAAATTGAAGAAAATATATTCCACATTTGAACTTCTGTTTGTGTATGATTGTACAAAAAGTTTGTAATCTAAGATGCTTTGCACAAAAGCTATGTTCTCACTAGAATATGTTCAAAATACCTTTTTTTTGTTTTTGTCACACTGTACATGGGGAACAATTTATTATCAAACTACCAATACGAAATATGGACTCTGGAAATTGCAAAATCATAAAAATAAGAGGCTCATTTTGGTATTAAACATTTTAAGTGAATTAGGCTATTTTGTTACTTAATTCCACAAAATTCTACTATATTTTTTTCTTTTGCACATGGTTTTTATTTTATTACCTGTCTATCCATAAGAAACAATTTTAAATGATAAAATGTATCTGATTGTTAATTATCTTTTTTATGATTCAGGTCAGATCATATTTAGTGACAACAAGGTTTCAAAAATCTTTTGCCAACAATCAAGATTTGCTGGATTCAGTAGATGGTGAAGGTATATTTTTGCTTATCTTATCTTTCCGTATAGAATTTGTCATTTTTGCGACAAGTGAATTCAAGATTTAAGTCTAACATTACAGAATTACAAAAAAATTGGCATATATCATGATTTTGGTGAGAAGTAAATTTATTTTGAATATATGAAATCAAAATAAATGACAAGCCTGAATCCTTGAACACCAAACTTTTGTCATGACAGGTTAGAGATCCCTGGTTCAAGTCCTAGTTACTTCATTAAACTTTCCTGACTACGTTTTATCATTCAGATGCTCCACTAAATTCCGAGTTGATTGCCACTAGGTGGTTTGAAGAGTCTATTGAAGTTATAGCGAACCGATGCAGTTTTTTGTTATGTTATGTAAAACAAAATGTTGTTCAAAGTAAAAAAAAAGAAATTGAACTGAAAACTGATGGAAATATTTCTGATAGCTCTGAATCCGGTAAGTTATATGTTTATCATTTTCTGGGGAACTTGTCGAATATTTTATGTTTTTTCTTTGTATTTTATATTCACTCTGATTAAGGCTTTGCATGAGCTGTCACTTTGACTTCTAAAGGAGTTAATGGATAGCATATGAATGTTATAATTATTCTGAGGAGAGGAAAGTCGACTTGATGGTAGAAAAAAACTTTTAGTATATAAGAGTCAGGTGATTTGTGTGAAGTCTCAGCTCTTACTACTGGTAAAGATGATTAAATTTAAATAAAAGTTCGAATTTTACTTCCATTTTTTTTTAATTATCTGATGAATCAATCATTCAGCATATTGGTATAAATCATATAAACAAATAAAGCAAGGTTTTTGATGGTTATTGACAATTTTTTAGCGTTTTTGCACTTTTTGTGAGTTTTTTTGTGGGTTTTTGCGAGTTTTTGCAAGATTTTTGGTGGTTTTTCACTACCGAATATTACCCAGTATTTTCACATCATTTTTAATGCTATTTTTATTTAGAATAAACTTTAAAATTGTTGTGTATTTTAGACAATTCCAGACCACCAAGTAGTCGTTCAATTAGTACGATATCAGTTCCAAAAGATGAAAAAGATTTTGAGTCGAGAAAAAGCAGAAAAACAAGATCAGATCAAACATTGAATCCTGCATATCTTACAAAAGATTCATTTGGTTTGTATTCAATCTTTGTTTTGTATTAGCAATTTCTTATGAAGTGTGTCTTAAACTTTCGCTAAGGACAAGGCTCTGTATGATCATAATCTACTAAATTTATTGCATTCTTACTGTAAGAATGTTTGATTGTTCTCTGAACAAATCCTGGTTCAAACTTGGAATCTTTAAGCCATAATGGAAACTAACCTCACCATTTAATTCGCAGAATATTTCCAGGAGAATTGCTTCTGGTAATTGGATAATAGTCATTTTACAGTCTTGCTTCAGAATATAAATTACAGAAGTTTAATCATAAAGCTTTCACCTAGTGATGCTGATATTCTTTTTCTATTATCTACTATATTTTCCTTATCTTGGGTTTCATCGTTTCAATATTGTTTTTTTCTCACTGAACTTTGTGGTGTGGCGCATTGTGCGTTGGAATACGCTAGCCAACCCATCTCTGATTACTCTGTGTGGGTTCGAAGGTTCAACTCTCAATAGGGGACTACTCGTCGCCATGGGGCGGTTCATGTAACCGCTGTTCGGTTACGGCTTCCTCCACCATCAAGTCCATGCATCTGAAGCAAAATAACTGGTTAACTAATCCCATACCCAACATGGACTGGTAACCGAACGAGAGGCTGTGGTTCGCCATATAATTATACTGTATAATTGTCTTTCCTCTCCTCCAGGATTAATATGTAAATCCTTTCCCGTTAACATAATTGTAATCATTTTTCACCTCCTGTTATTTTCTTTATCTTATCTTTTGTTAATCAGTAACATTTTATCAGTATAATTCCAATTTATCATTTCAGATCCTTCTCATATACCATGGCAGAAAATGTTGCTTCCATCAAGATCTTCTTCATTTGGATCAGACAAAAGTCGAAGGTCTAATGTACAGAAAAGAACAGTGTGTGATAAGTAAGCTCGTTGTTTTTCCCTATATGTTGAGTATGGCTTCTTTCACACCAAAGTCTGTGTATAGGAAACATTAACTAGTCAACTATTCCCCCATCTGACCTAGGGTGACAGTCAAATGAGAGGCAGTGGTTCTTTTCGTCTTTCCTCTGTCCGCGGATTAATACGAAGTCCTATTTCATCCATGTTACAGATTTTGTTTGCACACACATTCTTTCTCAACATACATAAACAAGTATTTTTTCATTAGCTATGTCAACGGTTCCCAAAGGGTGCGCCGAGTTGATAATTGCGCCATGAAAATAAACAGAGTTGTGTTAAACATAACTAAAATATGATTGGATAATTTACATATTGTATTTATTAGAAATGTTTCATTGTTTCTTTATTTTAAATGTCAGAGAATATGAATCCATAAATGGATGATACTGATATGTGATTTCTTGTGTCTAAATAAACTAGAAATCTGCACTAATTTTCAACAATGTCCTGAAAAAAATTGTATATGACCCTATTTTTTTGGATATTTTAGGACCCTTGAAAGGATAATCGAATTCTGTTGCGCTGATGTAATCAGTCCAAGTGCTCATTTTATTGAGGACTCAACTCAGTCAGCCACAGCAGTTTCCTCTCAAGCAAACATGCCTTGGTATCATCATCGTGATCCATATGAGGATGACACTCTTGATATTGAGTTTCGTATTCGAGCTCCACTCCCAACAAACGACATTCTCAGAAAAATGATGCAGAGTCATGAGAAACGAGCAGAGGTAGATAGACAATTGAAGTCATTTTGTAGTTTGATCTGAATTTTTTTTTTTTTTTCATAATATTCACTTATCTCTCTTTCTCTGATAATTGCAAGTTTCACTCACGCTCAATCCCACCATCTAGAGAAATGGTTCTCAAGTGGTTTTTTGAGGGAGTGTGAAGATAATTAAAAATAAAAATATTTGTTAGATTTGCGGCCTTAGTTTGGATATTTACATTTCTTTATTTTGGATATTTACGTTTCATTCATATATTTTCAACATGCCCAATGAATAATACTATGCTATTTATTTTCACAAATTATGTTCTACTTACCAATCCAAATTTTGTAGTATTTAGTCACCATGTCCATATTATCTGACGTATATTCGTCATCTGCTTGTAAAAGTGGGTCGATGACTCAACTCAATAGTATTTTGCGCCCCCATTACCGGAGAAATGTTGTAAGTTTATTTTTTAAAAATTTATTTTTACATATACAGTCTTTCTTGCACACCGTAAAATAACATTCATCTTTCTCGTTTTTTGAGATTTTTTTGTGCATTATTTAACAAATTATTATTTCATTTTTAGGCGAGGACAATTTCACTCAAACAAATTCTATCATTACTTCAATCTTGTAGCAGTCAAGACAAAAGAGCAGAGACACCTCTTACTCCTTCAGCATATTTGTCGATGATGTCTGGCTGTTTTGGAGTCTCAAGCATAAAGTCAGACACTGTTCATTTGCCTCCTTCAAAGTAAGTATTGTTTGTTTTTATGGTGGATTAAGGCCTAAGGATGCCTTTGTATCCATTATAATTCAGGAGTTGATAATTGTCGCATGTAATCAATTTCTATTTTTTATGCGTAAAGCAGTTTATTTTCGTATAAAGTTATGATGTTTGACCACTTTTCGGCAAAAATGATAATTCTTTCAAGTAATAACTTTTGACCATTCAAGCACTCAAAAAGAAAATAATCTTTTTTTGAAGAATTAATTTCATAATTCATTTTAATTGATATTATTTGGAGCCATTCAATACTTGTTGCTTATATAAAGTTTAAGTGTTAAATCTTACTGGAATATGAGATCTTCAGCCAGTGACTCCGTCATATTCAATCGAAGCGCTCAAACCACTTGGCCAATTGATGACAAATTTTGTCTGAAGATTTATTTGAAACCGATTAGTCTAATTTACCAAACTTATTCTAGAACGCTATGATCAAAAATATGGAATATCAAATATATCCTAATTTGGACCATGTTTAATAAGAATAGAAAATTAGAAATTAATGTTTAGTTAATGAATGTTTCGAGTTTTGAAATACAGCAAAGTTAAGATAAACAACGATTTGATGTTTTTTATTAGAAATTAAAATCCATTTTTTGTTATATAATTAAACTTTAATTGGTAAAAATGACAATTTTTTAAATAAAACCATTTTAAACTTTTATAAAAATTTAAAATATTGAAACACTAATCTTGAATTATTTTAATTTGAGATTTTATATTTGAAATTTAATATATTGCAGGCCTATGAAAGATTGTCTGAATGATATAACATGTAGTGATGCTGAGAAGCAAATAGAAGTTCAAGATTTGACAAATCGTATCAGAAACTGCCTGCTCGGCTGTCTTCATGATTGCATCAGTCAGTATAAAGGTATCAGAAATATAATTCCTATATTTAATTTTATTATTAGTGACAGTTCAGACTAGGCAGTAAATGCATCATGCTAATCGTTAGGAATGATACACATGCCATCGCACCTTTGATTACCTTGCTCTAATTTTTTTTGGTTCAAATCCGTGGGAGAATTGCTGGACTGCCTGCTGTTGTAGGGTGGTTCATGTAAACTTCTGGTTGGGTATGACGTCCTCCATCATCAAGTACATTCATCTGGAGAAAAAAACTGGTTAACTATTCCTATTCCCGACATGGACTGGTAACCGAACAAGAGGTCGGGGTTCCTATCAAATTAAGCTTTTTTGTTGGCTTTACTCTGGATCGGAATAAATTTCTATCTGACAGTGAAACAAATGTTTAAAGTTTTTAAATCCAGCTTTACTCTATACATACATTCAGGTAATTACTTATATTTGGTGAAATAATAGTGAATTTCCCAAGCAGATGATCAGACCAAACAGACCAACATACAACAGGGATGGCCAACACGTCAATCGCCTCGAGAAGTCGATCGCGTTTGATGTTGAGCGAATTTAATAGCATAACCCAAAAATTACCTTGAACTATTTTTTTTGTGGCGGTTTGCTCCCACATAGCCGAGCTTATTAGCAGTGGTGGAATATTTTGTATGCGTCTGTGCAGTTATCTGCATATTCAGTTTATAATCGTTTTTGTGTAGGACCTTATTACCGATCAGTCGATCGCGAGCATTTTGAAGATTTTAGTCGATCGAGGTCGAAAGAACATATAGCATCACTCAGATTGAAGGCATCAAAAAAAAGGCCAAGTTAATCATTGCGAATTTTCAGTAATATAACTTGAATTCTAGTATCATATATTTTTTTAACTCCTTATTATTTCCATTCCAGATCAACACGAAGTTGAAAGCTTAAAGTTAGCATTAACTTGTATCGGAATTCTTGGTGTATCCAAATGCAAACCAAATGATATTGAAAAAACAGCAGAAAAATCATTGGAAATTTTAAAAACAATTGGAGTCGCTGATCTCAGTGTAGATGGTTCTGAACTTCCTTATGAACTTTTACACTCAATTATTTCTTCTCACACCACCTCACTCACGATTGAGAAAAAGCAGAAAGTTTTGTTGAGTGTGAGTGCAGGAATATATCTGCAGACGTTATCTATGACTGCAAGGTGAGTTTTCATTATTATACTGTCAATGATATCTTGATCTAAAGATGGAATTTTTGTGCTTATCTTATCAGAAGAAATATGATAAGAGACTGATTAACATGATTCATTTATATTGTGAGATACATTCTACCAGGGATAGCCAGAAAGAATAATTCTTGAGAGAAAATATTTTAAATTATTCCTAAAATCAAGAATTTTTTAACCGAATATATCTAATTTTGAATGTATCATATATTCAATTTGTCTTGGACTTCCCTGCTTTACACATCTGAAATAATATTTCCCGATATTGACTGTATTATAAATTGTGTCATTTAACAAAAACAAATGAAAGGCAATTTGTGTTCAATGACTTGAAATTTGGAAATTCATTGAAGTTAAGTTTTAAGTTTTATTTAGTGAGTTTTCTTCACAAATCTCCTGTGACAATACATTGGAACCTATTCTAGCATTGCTGTTCTCTCGTGTTGAAGCTTTATTTAGAAGTGTTGGTGGAATCATTCCACAACCAGATAATGTATTGAAGGATTGTTTGACAGCTCATCAACAAAACGTCAAAATTAGAAAAAGGTAAAACTTCTTTGTTTCAAGTGGGGCTGAGGAGTTTGGGACAAGTTTATACCCAACTTAAATTCCTGAAATCCCAGTAATTTAAAAAAATGTCTTTGATTCTGAGGTGATATTTTGATGTCTCTGGCTCTTGATTACAGGTCAAAGTTTTGAATCTGACTCGAGGAAAAATTTGAAAACAAAAACTCTGGCATAAGCATGCCTCTTTTAATTGCCTATTGAGAATGCATGATCAACTTTATGCTTTTCCAGTTACTTTTGGATAATTTGACTTTGTTAATTAACTTTTAACGCCATTGTATTCCCTTTTAGGCCGAATTGTCAACCAAATTATTTGCAACATTTCCAAGAGACTGCACTTGGAGATTTTCTGGTTTTTATTCGTCATCTGCTATCGACTACTACAGTAATTTCATCTCTTACCACTCCGCAATGGACAGGTCTACTTCTAGCAATAGTAGGACAACTAAACTCCGCTGGTATGGGATGGTATACTTGCAGATTATCTCGAATTTTCTTTATTATAAAATCAATCTTTACAAATACAATGATTTATGACATTTTTTTTTAGAATCAGAATGTATGTAAAATAAATACTGAAATCATTGTCTTGTTCTCTCCAACATATAGTTTAAAATATGTTTTGAAATATTGGAACTCGTTAACTATTATACCTCATCCAACATGGTGTTATGGTTTATGACTGACATGGGGAAACTAAGCTCTGATCTAAACACAGATCTCTATTGACCGATATTTATCTCAAATCTGTTTAAACTACTACCACAATCAAACCGAAACCAAATTTTGATGTTTTAACTAAAAATAGCTCAAGGAATTTGATGAGATTGCGATTAAATTCAGTTTTGGCTTGAGTCTTATTGTTTTCTCTATTTGCTCTTGTAACACTGTAAACAAAATTCTGTTTATAAAATGTAACTTTTTACCTCCCACTTACATGGGCCCACCTGGTCCAAAAACCTATCACACCTTGAGTTTAGGATCTTTGACACATGCTGTTGTTGTCCATGTTGTTGTTATTGTTAAGCGAAAAGCCGCTTTCCAATTTTTAGCAGTTTTAAAGATGAAGGTGTTTCTTGAAAGCTATTACTTTAGGAATTTTGAATCACCTACAGCTTATTGCTTCGCTCCAAACTGCTGATACTTTGACACGTACTTGTTGAATTTAGTAATAACATTCAGTAAACACAATTATTACAAGATTATATCAGATACATCATCTTGTGCGGCAATCCTCAAAAACAAGGGCAAGCTAGATTCAGGAAATAAGCAGACAGTGTTGCCAGAAATAACAATACAAAATCTTACAATGTTAACAATAAACATTGAGCATACAAATTTACTGGTATTTCTTTGTGTTGCTCTACTGTTCTATAAAAGTGGATTTGCTGCAATACATCGAATTATAATTTAAGTTTAGAGTTTTTTCTGAATCTATAAACTCACTTTTACTCAATTCAAAAAGATATTTTTTTGGTACTCCTGTAATATTTGTACCAGGTTAGGGTTAGGCCACAATTTTATACAGATGTTCCTGATTTCAGTTCTATTACGAGTTCAGGGACTGTCTGTGTATGCCAAGTGAATATTCATACCCCTCGCCCATAGGTTTCAGTCCCTTTAAACAACTTGATGTAAAGTAGGCTGACAAAATAAGTTACCTCCGTATTGGTACATACACTTCTGGAGCGCCATTTTTTCATACATTTAGGTGCAGTCGTTATTAACAGTATGAGAGTTCGTCTTCTTGCATTGAGAATACTACATATAACACTACCTACTTGGAAACATGGACCTGTTCCTGCTGTATCACCAGTAAAATCATGCAGCAAAAATATAATGGAACACAGCGAAGAAAATATGTACAGGTTTGTGAAGTTTATATTATAATATTTAGAATAGGATTTATATATTTATCCCAAAACGGAAAAGACAATAAGACGGCTTAACCATATAGCGAACTATGTACGGCCTTTCGTCCGGTTACCAGTCGGGTATGGGATTAGTTGGCCAGTTATTTGTTTCAGATGCATGGTGGAGGCAGCCGTAACAGACCAGTGGCCACATGCACCACACTACGGCGGGGAGGAGTCCTACAAATCTCTTGCACATAATTATCCTCACAGGATTTGAACCTGCGAGCAAGATCTTTAATTGTTTCATTAATAATCTATAGCTGAAGTATCAGTCTTACCATAATTATCTTGGCATTGCAAGTTGGGGATCTTGTGTTTGAACAACATGCCCTCCACCTCACCCATGGTGTCCGAACAGAAAATATTCCGGTCAGTACAATAATAATAATAGCTCATTACATATTAGTGGCTGTTTTGACTGAGCCTTGTTCTGAGTAGAGGCATGAAAAAGTCATATCAAAAACTACAAAATGTGTTCCTACACCCAAGCTTACCTTTGAGTATCAGGGACTGATGACATTTTAAAATTAGATATCTTTGTCATTTTATTTCAGAGTTTTGCAATCGGAAGGAAGTAGTCTTGTTATCAAAAAACTTTTTGAAGTTATTTCAAATGAATATTGGGTTTCTTTACCTGCTTCAAAGAAACCAGTTCAAGAAGTTTTTCAGGTGATTACAAGAATAATTTTATTTTTATAAAAATTCGAAAAGGAATTATATAACGCATATAAGTCGAGTTAAAATTCCAATGAAATTGTTGTCAAACTAAAGGCATAAATTCGATCGCACTAAAGGGGTCATCTTATACGTGCATAACTCTGATCGCATTCAATGTTCATTCGTGTTTTCAATCAAAATGTGGACGGTGGCGCTAGGATGTGTGCACGATATTCGATTTTCTTATAAACACTGAAAATAATATTTGAAGGTAGCGATATCCGAATTGGACATTCCTGACTGTGATAGGTTCATGCGTATGGCGTTTTGCGATTTGTACAGTCGGCATATATGCGAGGATTTACGGTGGATATATAGAAATAGTGGCTTGTCTTAACTAATCGAAAACTATTTTTTCTGTGAAATTATTTTGAATCTAAATTGTCACAGGGAAAAGATCAAACATCGTTGGATCAATCTGGAACAGCAAGTTCTGAAGATTCACCACAATCACTTACTGACTCGATGTTTTTTACTGAATTGACTTTTGACCTTGAGAAAAGTTCTAGCACAACTATAGAAGATGGAACCATTGTACAGCACAGTTCAGAAGGAAGAGCTTTTGCCATGACTAAAACTGGAATATCGCAAGGATGCTGTGAATGGAAGGTAGATTTTTATTTTTTTAATTTTGGATTGTTGTGTAATAAAATGTGTATTGCTGTACTCTCATTAATTGTACTTTTCATTCCTAGATTTTAACACTTGCTTGTTTTATATTATTTATATTGTGGTCATAAAATTACTACATGCAGTTTAGTATGTAGCATGATTTTACAAAATTAATTTTTTCTAAGAAATGTGTCGCTTGAAAAAAAGGTTGGGAATTACTGGTCTAGAGTTACCTGAAACTTCTCATAACTTGAGCATCACACTAATTTCTAGTAAAATGTTTTTTACATTTATTTCAGTTTACGGTTGTTCATGAAAACCCTGGCAATGAAGGAACATGTGTGGGTGTGTCACTTCATCCTGTGCAGGATTGTCAATATAGAACTACCAATGAAATGTGGTTATACAGAGCATACAGGTAAATAATATTCTTATTTACTTGTCTTTTTTTATTGCATGAATCTGGAATGTCCAAAATGAATGGAGTATTTTGAATCTATTTGATATTAATTGGATTCATTATTCCAATTCTACTTTCTTGAAAGTGATGTTGATTTTTAAATTTTGACTAGTTTCATTTGAGAAATTAAGCAATTTAAGTCTCACAGTGTAACAAAATAGGACATTTTATTTCAGAAAGCTTCATTTGACTTCTGTAAGATTAGTGCGATTATGAATGAACCGGTCTATTTTGAAAATACTGCGTTTTAGTCTATTTTAATTTTAGGTACTCTCATAGTGTGTGTAGCAGGTTAGGGCCAGGCCATAATTTTATTCAGATTTATTTTATTTTAGTTCTATTACGAGTCCTGGACTGTCTGTGTTAGCCAAGTGAATATACAACTTGATGTAAAGTAGGCGAACAAAATTCGTTACCTACAAATGAGTACACATTCATCTGGACCGCCCAATTGCAAACCTTGATAATGTCGCATTACCTTTTGCTGTACATACATTATTTTACTTACGATGTAAAGTAGGTTCCATGAATAATCAGCTTCAGTTCGAGTCATCTCAATTATCTGAGGTTGAAGACAAGGGGTTTGAATCTGATGTTGGTTCTAAATGAATGTAATAACATAAACTAGATTTATGCATTGAAAAATAGCATTCTAGCTCAACAAACCTTTTTCTTATTTTTTTGCCAAGTTCGTTTTTATTTTTTATTTTTTAGTGGGAATCTATATCACGGAGGAGAACAAAGTAAAAGACTAGGAGGATTCAGCATAAATGATGTTATTACTTGCATACTTGATACAGAGGCTAAAACATTAAGCTTTGGATTGAATGGAGCAGAACCACAGGTATGTGTATTTTTAATATTTATTGCAAAGATGATTAGATGGCTTAGGTATATGGCAAACCATGGACCATCGTTAATTGCCAATCTGGATCGGATATGGGAATAATTAATTTTACAGATTTGCATTCTAATTGAATGGAATTATTTCACATTTAGAAATGGTTGTGTGATATTATCTTGACATATTGGATAATTTCAATTCTCAATCATCATTTGACTCTGTCAGATTTGTGTCAACCATTTTTTTCCAGTGCTCCGACTCAAGCTAAATAAAAAACTTGAGTTTATTCAATTGATATAAATGATGATGATATAAAATAATCCTAATCTTAAATTATTCTTAAAATTAAAAATTTATAATACCGAATATTATTTATTTTGAATTCATTTGAAAGTTTTATTTGTTACAAACTTTCTTGATCAAGACTCAATTTTCATATTTTCATCAAAATATTGTACAAATGACAAATTATACCAAGCAGTGTTAATTATAATTGAATTGTCTTTCTTATTTTTTTAGGTTGCTTTTGAAAACATTGGAATACAACCACCGCCATCAAATTTCACAAATCCAAGATCTGATCTCGATTCTCCTCCTGAGTTTTTTCCATGTGTTGTCTTTTATAGTTGCAATCCGGGAGAGAAAGTACTGATTTCTGATTTGAAAGTGAGAGAAATTATAATTTTTTCCGTTTTATTTTCATCTCCATTTCAAAGCAAAATGTTGTCCTTGGACACATTTGACATTGTATTCTATGAGAATTTTATTTGAACGATCATTTAATTACGTAATATACCTGGAAAGATGCTTATTTTATAATTTAGGTAATTGATACCGCTATCAACTTAACTGATTAAAATTAATATTCACTCTGGAATTATGATTCTGGGTGATGGAATTCGTGAAATATTGGTTTACTCACAGTACATTAATCTCTGTACATCACTACATACATAGATTCTGTATATGATTGTGTACTGGCCGTGATTCTTGTTTGCTTTCGGAATTACAATTAGGTATCTACAATTTAAGATTTGTCCTTATTCACAGATGAGGGGATTGCCAGAAGATCTTCATCCTGGGGATCCAGTTTGTTCTCCAAAACACACAGTGCTTGCAGAGGAATGTGTTCAGCTGATTCGTCTCCTTCATAACAACGACAATAATGGCAAATTATCACTTTATCATCACCATCTGTTATCTGATTCAATTTACTCTTGGTCAACAATTGTTAATAGTGAAATTCTTGAAAGGATGGAAGAGTTGAGGAATGTACCATCTGAAGATGATAAGGTATGTTCTGGAGTTAAAACTAGGTGGTTGCCTAAACAAATGAAACATGCAAGTTTACACTATTCAAATAATGACGAAAAGGATTTGGGCTTTTCCTACAATGCTCATAGCACATCTTCAAATATGCTATAGTTATTCTCATTCATTCTGAATACAATTCATATATATGAGACTATTTGATCTCTGCTTCAACGTGATGTTACCAAAACAACAGTCATATGCATAACTCTTTATTTCCTATACTATTTATGCTGGTAGTCACAAACTTTTTTATGTGTCCCCAATTATCTCGTAATCAAAAATGATAGATATTCATGATTCCAGAACAAGAAAAATACAGTAATTTCAAAAAATAGTATATTATTTATCTTAATAAGATCAATGCGCCTGTATCGTCTGTAATCTTTGGAAACCTCACTTTATTGTAAGAAGCAATATAAAAGCATCAAGTAGCTTTATTTACAGTATAGGATTCGCTAAATTTGTGTTTACATTTGTTTATTAATAAGCAAAGCTTTGTTTTTTATCCAGGATATATCACATAAAGATCCTGATGAAGTACAAATACTTGAATCAAATTCAAATGTTGCAATTAGTAATGTTCTTTGTCGCCTGTGGCCAGTATTGGCTTTGCTTGGTGGACTGGATAGCGGTCTGAGAGTTGGTGGAAAGTGTGTCTATTTTCCCCTACAATCTCAATCTCATGTGCTTGGAGTTGTGAGAAATCATCCAACTGTAATTAAGCTGTATACTGACGAACAGGATGTAAGTCAATATTTATATAAAAATTCTTTTATTGTCAAAAAATATATGGAATTGTGTATGAGCAGGCTGCAAGAATGCACCATCCGATAAAATTCAACAAAAATTTATTAAAACTACGATAATTTTGTTTATAAGAAGTCGTCTGTATATACTGATGGCAGCTTTCATTTTGGGAATTTGGATACTTTTTGATTTATTATGATCACAAATTTATATACGGTAGATAGATAATACAGGTATTCCATTTAGCCTCCATACCCTGATAGCACATCATCTCGATTACTTCCGCAAAGTGGAGCAGATTTCAATTTTGAAAATTTACCATTACTAAGTTCATCGATTCTAATAAATCTCGCAAAAGCCGCTGGAGTATTGGAAACACCAAAGAATAAATCTTCAAAACAGGTAATATTTTTGAACAAGTTATATCAGAGTTTTTAATTTCACTTACTGTAGTTATAAGCTTTGCAACCTGGAAACATTGAATAAGGAATTAACTCTGAACTTTTCATTGTCGTATTCCAATTCATAGGTTTTCAAAGTGTTCAATTCGTAGCTCCGGGCTTCTGTTAGATCCACTAAAACAATCCACTAAAATATACCGGCAACGCTTTTTTTTTGTCTTCCATAATGTATGTTATCGCTGAACAGCATTAATAGCGCTACCAGTATCTCCACCACTGCCCACCTAGAACATAATGAGGCAGGCATGTTTTCGCACATTTTTCGTGTTACGTCACAATGCGTCTGCATTGATAAATCGGCAACAAAAAGAGCTTTCGGCGGGAGTGGTATCGGTACCCTGGTAGCGCCTTGATAGTTGATACTTGATACATCATATGGATCTTATTATTGCTATTTGCTATATGTGTTGGCTGATACGCATAGTCTTAGATTTTAAAGCTAATTTATCAGTAATTTATTGACTAAATTTGTAAGCATGTTGCCGGATGTTGGTGCGAAAGTATAACTCTTAGATTTTAAAGCTAATTTATCAGTAATTTATTGACTAAATTTGTAAGCATGTTGCCGGATGTTGGTGCGAAAGTATAACTCCGAATACATTCGCCTGAGGTTTGCGATAATTCAGAGGTAGAGATAATTGAAGCCTTTCAGCTCTGACGGTAGGCAACGCAATCAATACATTGAAACTTTGCACGAAGCTCAAAGCGCATTTCTTATGCCATTGTTCGCTGATACGCGGCCAAAGTAAAAAGCATTAAAGTGATACACAGTCAGTAAAAGGTCGAGAACCACTAACCTAGGGGCTCCGCTATTGGTTTACTTAACTTATTAAAAGAAGCAATAACTCTATTGATTGAATTTGTTAACGGTAGATACATCCGAGTCATTAAATAATTAATTTTAATTTACTCAGTAACATTAATCAGTAAGTCACAATGTGTTTTTTTGTTATCGCATAAATTTATTGTGGGTAGGGCTGTCCAAAATTGAATAATTTTTTGATTTCAATCGAATCGCATATTTTCGCCGAATCGAACCGAATAATCGAATATTATTGCGCAATTTTAAATCTGTCTCTATTATGAAATAAACGCCTGCCCTTCGGTGTTGTGGTAACGTATGTGCAGTTACATTTACTTACCGCTGGTATTTTGCAATACAATGTTTTCAGATTTATGGAAGGAGATCACACGCTTGTATGAACTGGTCAAAAATATTGGAGAACTCCAAAATTTGGGTCTCGAAAACTGTTGAGTGTTAAGCGTAAAAATTCACAATTCAAAAATTGCAATCTCAATTCTGATGGATTCAGTTTTAATAGGACATGTAAAGCCTGAAGATGCTATTTTAATCCTTTTCACTAGTTTCCGCTTTATGTACCTAATTTTAGCGATTCGAAAATTAGCCGAAAAACGATTCGAATAATTTGCGATTCGATTTCGAATATTTGGTTCGCCTGGACAGCCCTAATTGTGGGGCTTCGTATATAATATTAAACTTCTTCAGCGGCTCCATAACACCAACAGTTGTTATCCACCAACTGATTACTATTCTAGTTTTAATCTATTACTTGTGGGCTTCGTATCAACTTCCCATACAGTTCCAATGGCACAAACAATCACTTATATGCTCTAAAATAACTTGTTGCTGTATTCAATCTGGCCTTGATGAATGCCAGTACTGTTTACCGATTATTGGACACAAAGTGGACCAACCTGTGGATGGATCGTTTTGTGAAATTGTGAAATGTTAAAGTGTTTTTTATTGTGAGAAAATCGCTTGATTTCAATTTTCAGTAATTATGCAAGTCACTAGAAAAGCCCCATGGGGCGCAATGTTCCAACTGATTTTCAGTTTGCCCCACGTTCCCACACGTGTCATTTCGTCAGGTTTGGTTTGTGCCCATGTATCGAATATGAGTTTTCACATCTGTCCATGCATATGACATAATTTTGGCCAATAATTTCTGAAATATTCCAGGTTTCCGCAAAGCAATCAAAGGAAAGTATAAAAATTGAATCGGACTTGGATTCTGAAATCGCGAAAGAAATGGACAATGAATATGATATTACTGATACTATGAAAGGATTAGAAGCTGGAGGTAAGAATGCAATATTGGCAAATCATTTTTTATAAAAAAATACTTTTAGGTACATAAACTACTATCACTTGTTTATTGGGTAAATAAGATGTCCAAAAACTTTTTTAGACATGATGGTCTAATTCAGTGGTTCCCAACCTTTTCCAGTAAATTCCTCACTTCAGCGAAAGATTTAATGCAGCAACAAGAGCAAAAAAAATTATGGATTTTTACCTATCTGGGAGTTGACAAGGGCCACACTGTGGCCGGGTTGTGGCCCACGGCTGCCTCTTGCACACCCTAAGTCTAGTTGATTAAAGCAGTAATCCTAACTACGGTATGTCGGTGTCACATGTTCAACTTTCATGTATACCATCTCACCTAAATTAAGTAGACAATGCAGTACTGGAAAGATACCAGTTCTTTTTAAAAGTATCTTCTTTTCCTATGTACCAGAGACAGCTTGCTCAGAGTGGATGAAGTTATGTATTAAATTGAAATTATGTTACAGCCTGAGAGGATGGGTGAAAAAGAGAATCAAATTTTGCTGTCTTTGCTAATTTAAAGTTAGTCAGATAGGAAGTATTCTCATATTCCACATGTTATTCTATCAACCATATTAGAATCCACAATATATTCTACCTAATTCTTTCTTCTTTCTGCTAATTTAAGTTGAAGAAAATGAGATTCCCGCTGATAATGACGGAAATCTCCAACCTGAATCTTCTAACACGTCTTTTGAAACTGCGGAAAGTTCAACCGATGAAGAATCCGTCATGCAAGATATTGTATTACAAAGTTCTGCGATCAAATGTCTTTGTGCATTATTGGGTTCACGAAGGTAAATTATATGGAATTTTGTTTACAAAAGTCAGCTATACCGTCACCATTTTTCGGACAATTTTCACAAAATATTTTTGTCATACATCGGGCGATATGAATTCTGCATAAGCGTTCATCTATACATGAGGGAACAACTTTTTTCAGGAAAATCAGAATCGTTATGATTTCCGATTATTATCCGCCATTTAATTAATTGATGAGGCTCAGATTATTTTTACTTTTCTTTTTAACACTTTCGATGCCAAGGACGTATATATACGTCATTTGGCGCCAACCGTTCCGTGCCATCAATGCAAAATGACGTATATATACGTCATTCGAAAAGGAAAAAGTTTAATAGATAGAAGAAGGTCGAGTTCAGGTATTTGCCGTCTTTTTTCTTCTCTCTCTCTCTCTTGTTGTCAAGTTGGGGGGAAAGAATGACGTCGTCAGCCAATCGCGTCATTCAAGAAATACCAAGATGGAAGGAGGGTCTGCCATGAAGTAAATTATCAACTTATTTAGCATGGCCGAGGTACATATTAGCCGCAAATTATCATCAAAAATTTGTACGAGACCGACTGACGCCAACACACGGTTTCAACTTTTTACGGTGAAATGATTGAAAGGTGTGAGGAGAGATGATAATATTATCAATCATGTTACGAAGATGTAGAAAAACATTACTAAACCGGGAAATAATTCGAATATTTTTATATGCATGATCGTCGTCTTATTGGCAGGACGATGAAATGATTCAAAATGTTGGTATTTTTGAACGTTTTTTTAATTTTTTATCATTTTTGGGTAACGGATTGACGGACATCTGCAACGAAAGCAAATTTTATCGTCCTGAGAGGTGAAATGTTACATTTTGAAATAATAAAGTGAGAAATTGATATTATTCGGAACATATATTTTTCTTCTTGTCAGTGAGATATGATCCATGATATAGTAATTTAGTGGGAAATATATTACCAATAACACAGAGCCCCTCGTATGCTTTCAGCTCATATTGAATTACTTCCGTAGCTATTGTATGACCATAATTATAGCAAAATATGCAATCCTACGACTTTGTGTCGGATGAACAAGTTCAATAAGCAGCCATGGCGTACTGATTACGTAGCTACGCAATAGCGATCACGTGTCTGGCGCCACGAAGACGGGACTACGTGCAGTCGAGAAGACTTGCGTAGCAAATTGCGTGAGATGACAATTTCGGAAAATCGTGTTCTTGACAGATCAACTGACGAATTTCGATGAAGCTTTAAACCTTTTTATTATGTCAACTTAGAGACACCGGATGCGTATAATGAATATTGAAATTGCATTTGGAAATACTTCATTTGCACGCCAATATTAGTTCAAATATCCACACAAATAAGTATTTGCTCGCTATAAATACCAGATTGAATGAAATGTTTGCCGAGGCAAGTAAAGACTTCGAATTTCATCGTTTACTGACTGAACCCACCAAATCTGGAAGCGCCCGACGAAAACTCAGGAGCAATGGTCAGGAGTCTTGATCTCTCATTGCGATAAAGATTCAATTCGAACATTTTATTCAGCAATCAGAATCATTTTATTATACGAAAATATCAAATTCGAACAAAGAAAACAAAATTGTTTACTAGCATAAAAATATATCCTTCATTCGCTATATATTCCAATAACATTAATAATGGCCAATTATTGTCACTCACAAGGATAACATATTGCAAAATAAACAAAGTAGTCACATTGCATATTCATACAACTGTAACACATATGTACTTGAAACATACGAACATAGTAAATTTATTATCGAGCTTCCATATCGGAATTCATTATAAAAAATTAATGTGCAGTATGGTGGTGCATAAAATAATACATCAATCGAGGAATTTGTCAAAAACGCTATGGAATCACAGACGTAGTCAATATGTTGCCTCATTCGAATTATGGTTTGGTGAAGTTAGCGTCTACCATGCACTAAACTATCACGATATCTAGCTTGGCCGATGAATCGCAAACAGAAATATAAAAAATATGTGCGGAGTCCGATTGGCGCCAACGCACCTGGATTTTAACTTTGCTACAGTTACAGTTGTATGAATATGCAATGTGACCACTTTGTTTATTTTGCAATATGTTATCCTTGTGAGTGACAATAATTGGCCATTATTAATGTTATTGGAATATATAGCGAATGAAGGATATATTTTTATGCTAGTAAACGATTTTGTTTTGTTCAAATTTGATATTTTCGTATAATAAAATGATTCTGATTGCTGAATAAAATGTTCGAATTGAATCTTTATCGCAATGAGAGATCAAGATAAGTTATCATCAACTTATGTTATAATAGCATGAGAGAGCAATTCCGACAAGATACGCGTGTGTAGGTGAGTTCTTTCACCTACGACTGAAGTGTCGGAATGAACGATAACTAATGACACCGCTGGGTTCGCCCCTTTCCTGATGAATCAAAAACTAAATACGAGAGAGACTGAATAGGAGAGAACTCTCTCGTTTTCACCTTGGCACGGAACGGTAAAATTGAAAAAACTGATCTTGGCATCGAAAGTGTTAACGTAATTTCTAAAATTTCTAAATCTTCTTATATGCCATTTTTTGCCAATTTCAAACAAATATTGATTTTATTATCGCAGATACGTTGAACTTTTGTTGCATCCAAAAAAGAAGAAATCTGAGAAAGATAATGAGAATATTTCAGATAAAGATAAAGAAATCGGAACCGAAAATAAAGATGGTGATCTTGAGAATGACAATGATGAAGAACATGATTGGAGTAATAAGGTGTTGCAAGAGATGAAATAATTTTATTTGTAATATATGAGATCAAGTCTCGAGTGTATATTTTAAATGAACTCCCATTGTCCCCAGACTTGTATTACTCTGAATTCTTAACAGTTTACTAAACTTTTTTTCTATTGTATTGCAGTATAAGCCATGTAAAATTTTGTAAAGGAGTTCTGTTTTTTGAATTGATTTCATTATTTTAACTGAATTCATTTAGGTATTTATCAGTGTTGACTACCTTAGCTACTTCCTGACTGTCACCTGCTAATGGGAAACTGTAAAGACTTTTGAAGCTATTTTACTAATTTCTTCATAATTATGTGTATGACAGTGGTTCTTGGGTTAGCAAATCTCGGAATTGAATTATTTTTCATAGAATTTCAATATTCGAAACCCAACAGGGCGAAACTTGAAAAAGCTGTTACGAGAAAATGAGCAAAACATATTTTTTGATTTTTAATTTTGTTTAAATTTTTTATTTTAATACTTAGTGAATATCACTCCATACTGTGATAAGATATCAGATTAAAAAGCCTAAAAATTTTTTTGATACAGTTTCGAATCTATGTGAAACATAACATTTCTAAAATGTATCATTGACAGGACCTTCGCAACACCGTGCAGTTCATTGTATCAAAGATGGTAAATCATGCATTGTACAATGCTCCTTTGATCAACTTCTCATCAAGACATCTACCTGATCTAGACCGAGCTATATCTGTTCTTTCGAAGGTTTGTATCTAAATTTATTAAATATATTAGTTTAAAATCTGTTATGGTTCCCTTACCTTCTTAATGTTTCGATGGTAGGCACTGGGCAGACCATGCTAAGCGTTTCGTACACTCTTGCAATCGCACATCTCATTACTCTTACTGGGGTCGCAGGTCCGAATCCTGTGGGTGTTTGTTATGGGCAAGAGAATTTCTGGACTCCTCGCTACTGAATGGGGGTCTAGGCCAGCGTTTCTCAACCTTTTTTGGTCGCGGACTATTTTCTCACTGGCGAAAACCTGTAGTTTATAGTAAATTATTCTACATTGCCCATCCCTTATGTGAAGAATATAATCGTAAAAACAGCTGTTTTGCTACTATAATTCAGTGAAGCGTCGCGGGCCTGATTATATTGCTCCGCGGGCTGTAGGTTGCGAACCCTGCAGTAAAGCAAAGAATTCCGAGGGAAATGCTCTGATACGAATACTACATTAGCACCCGAAATTTTGCAATTTGCAACATGTCTAAAAAAGCGTTTTTAAAAAACTTATGGTGTTTTCAGTTTTATTTTCAGTATTTTGTATTGCCGCTTTTCAATTTAGAAAATTTAGGTTGCTACCATTGACACCTACCAGAAAAATTATTCCTCGAACAACAACGACTAAATCCAATTGTTTGATTGAACGACGCGCAAGTGACCTGTCACGTCACCTGTTACCAAATTTTCGAATAATAAATTGCTATTCTAATAGTTGAATGTTCTAATATATGCCAAGCCCTACTCATTCAGTATCCAGAAATTATTGACTCGATTAATGTTATATGAATAAACTTGCTTTTTATGTTTTATGTAAATTCTAACGTAAATCGTGGCTGATGGTTTAGGTTCGCAAAAACGTTTGTGGCCCGCAGTGAATTTCTGGCTCGTTGCGGACTCATTCAAACGCTCCGCGGACTCGGGTTGGGAAACACTGGTCTAGGCAAATGCTGATTGATGGCGGCGCCTTCCTTTGTCATAAAGTTCATATTTGAAATGAATACCAACTGATGAATATTTCCAAAACCAACATATATATTATCTAGAAGATGTTGTTTGCCATATGATTAGGCAGTCTTTTCACCTTATCAGTCTTATCTTGAGATAAATATGAAAATCATATCCTATCCTGTATAAAATCTGCTTTAAATAAATCTCTGCTTATGGTTATGTCTGTCGATAAACTAGATTTTAGATTTCTTGCTATAGTTTTCTTGCTTTTTACAGGTGACCTGTAATTCAACAGCTCAAGAGGAATATGTTACATTGTGGGAAAATGTTGGTTTAAGATCTCAACAAGGTAAAATAACTATCATGATATATTTAGCTAATATACTATTGATTTTTGACCTCCATTTACCGGAACTTTTAGTCGCAGAAAAGTTGCATTTGTTGCAATTGTTGTAAAATTGTACTTTTTTGGGATGTTTTTAACATTACTATCAAACTCAAACAGCCTTTAGTCATAAAGAACTTCGGAATTAGTTTAGAAAAAGCAGAATCATTCTACTTCAGCTTGGTCCAGAGCAGCGATTGGCAACTTGCGGCTCTTTGTTCTCGGAGCACTGGCTCCCATGAATCAAAGTGGCTACAGCTGTTTTTTTGTTAGAAACAGTGGGGATTTATTGAAAGTCGGGGGCATACTACTCACTAATAACACATTGGAGCAGGAATAAGTTGAGAGCGGTAAAAATACGTCACATTAAGGTGATTCAAATCTGTCAAAACGAACTTTTATTTTTCTTTTAAACCCATACTTTCAAAATTGTTAAGTCTTGAATGTCTATCAACTAATATCATTTATTTGAATTTTAATATTTTTCATTTTTCAAATTTTTACTTGTAGATTCGTCTTCAACTCAAGCTAATGATTCAAATCAATCTCGATCATCAATATCTGCTTGGAGGAGAGAAAGTTTTGAAGAAAGTGATGATGACGACGAAATACAGTATTTTATGAGGTAAGATTAACGATATTCAAATATTCTACTTTTATTCGCTAGTTACACAATCTTGTGTTATAGCCAAGATTTTGTTTATTTATCGAACGTAAAATTTGATAACCTCTAGAAATGTATAAAACGATTTGATTAATAATCAATAATGAATTCATTGAAGTAAATTGGTAGTTCATTTATTTATAATATAATCTTTACTACAATTTAGTAATTAATAATATTTGTTCTAATTATTTAACTCAGTGGTTTTCAACCTGTGGTACGCGTACAACCATTCTCTGAACGCTCAATTCGCTCCATATTAATCATATGGAGACAATCAATTATTGTTTATATCTTAACATTTTTCATTTTTGATCATATACTATTATTATTATTTTCTAGTAATGACACATTTTATCGGGGAATGCTGCCATCTGGTGGACCCACTCATCGTGCAAATAATCAACGTCCAACAGCTACTGCTTCAAGAAGTTCAAGGAGGTAAATCATATGAAATATTTTTTACATTAACGATGAGTCATACTCGCAGGGTTCAAACCCAAGTCATCTGACATGTTTTTTTAATTTTATTTTACAGGCAAAGAGGAGCAAGTAGTGTACATGCAGCTAATTCTTCATCTACACCCACCTCAAGCAATAGAACTGATGCAATGAGCCCCAGGCGGGGTAGAACAGTTTTGCAAAGGATTCGACGACGGTATGTTTTTATATTATTTTGATTGGTAATGAACAATTGTCATGTTTTAAGTCTTATCATAATAGAAAATATAACTATTGTGTTACTTTGATATCAACATGAAATGGGTACTCCTGAAGTATGTGATCCAAGATGGCAGACACCAGAACAAAGTATGTGTCCCGGGTTAGGGTTAGGTCATAATTTTAGGTACAAATACTACGGGAGTCACTTGGCTAGTCCCCGAACTTGTAATAGAACTAAAATAAGGAAAATTGGAATAAAATTATGTCCTTAACCCTAACCTGGTACACATACTACGTTCCGGTGTCAGTCATCTTGGTTCACATACTACGGGAGCGTCATGGAATGCCCAACATTGATTCAGTAAAACAATACTAACACGAAGATATCAGAAAGTAACTCTAGTCATTGATTTTTTTTTTTTAATTTTAAAAAAAGACGTTTTGACTTTATTTACTTGAAGCATTGTGAACTCATATATTTCAGTTCCAAGTCAACTGAGCGTTTTTTTAGTAAAGTGATTGTATCTAGTATTGCAATTTTCGGATATGAAGACTATTGTTGGATGAAGGCAGTTTTCTGGCGTATTGGTCATTTTACCTTCGAGCACCGCTGTTTTCTTTTCTCTGCATTTTTATATTTATATTAATTTACCTTCAAACAAATTTCTTTTCTTATTATCAGTCATGCACCGTCCGGCCTTCTTCCTCTCGGTCTTCTGCCTCCTCAAGTTCGTCATACTTCTCCACCTCCTCTTGTGCAGACTACAAGCCCGACTATTGAAAGCAATACTGAAGAACCTTGTCGCGTTGCTTTGTTATCAGAACTAACTAATCCTACGAGAGGTGGGTTGACATTATAATGATTCTTTTCTGAAAGAGGATTTTTTGATTTGATGAATCAGAAAACAAAAAAAACTGTGTTGCTTTGTTTATGTTGCATACTTTTAGTATTTGTGTATATTTCATAGATCAATGTTACATCACTATCCATTTCAGAACAAATAGTTTTCTGATAAAGATTGTGAATTTACTCATTTGCTGATAAAAATTGAAATTGAACAAGTCAATGAATTCTTTCAAAAACCTCTGTTCCCAACTAATGGCCACCACTTCACTTCTTTCCCACTTTCTTTGATTTTACAGCTTCTTAATACATGTTATTCAGGTACATCCACATCAGAGCAAAACCAGAGACAACCTGGAACAAGCGGAACATCTGCTCGTACTAATGAAACCATGAATTTAACTCAAACTTTATCAGAAATGGGATTTTCTGACAGACATATTAGAAGAGCCATAAATGAAACAGGTAATGATTTTAAATTATATTCGGAGATTCCATGTTTGAATCATACTGTGCTGAACAGCATTTATATTTCTTAGGAGTCATTTTGTTAGCTTATTGGAAAACGAAAAATTTTTTTTTATTCAAATTTGTGTTACAACTTGTAACATTAAATCCCACCATGCTATGCTATTTATTTTTGTGACAAACCCTTTGCATCAGTTTTTTAAGTCTAGCAAGTACTTATCTTTTTTTTAACTTTCAATAGTGGCTTACATCTGTTTTATGTTCAATTAGTGATTGATAGGCCATTTGTATCGTCTGCTGATTCTGCTAAAAATTCTGTGATTTTTTTTATTCTTGTTTCGTTTTATGTGCTCATAATCTGATCATATTTGAACAACAAATAAGCTTTTTATTAATAATTTTACTTGATCTATTTTTTCTATTCAGGAGTCAATTCATCTGCAAATGCCCACAATGCAACTGTTCTGGCGACATGGATGATCGAACATCCACTACTTGAAGAAGAAGAAGATGATGAAGAAGAACAACAGCAGCAGCAAGAAAATGAAGAGGTTGTGACTCCAATTTTTGTTATTAAAATCAGATTTCCTCCGAGTTTCGAATTGGAGTCAAAGTCAAAGTTTTTGCAACCCGATGTCAAAATGTTTTCAAGTCTGTGTCAAAATTTTTTCTACCGGTGTCAGGGTTATAATTTTTTTCAACTTGTTGTTGGAATCAAATATAAACTCCACAGCCCTAGTGTAGACTGTTTATCTTATTTAAGCTATGAGAGGCGTTTTAATATGGCTGTCATATGGTCTTTCTCACCCATCAATTGATTTTTGAAGTTTTCAACTTTTTTTTTTGGTATCATTTTTGTTAAATGGTAGATTATCGTCCAGATTATGAACAGACATTCATCTTATCTATCTATTATGCTCATAAAAAATAAACTAAATCGATTCGAAAACAAGAAACGACATAATAATCATCACGTTTTGAAACACATTTTGATTAATTGGTTCAGGAACCTTCAGAAAATCAGGAAGAGTTTACTTTACCAACCGGTGTATCCGCTTCTCATGAAACAGCGCGTGGAATGCGAAATGTTCTCGGACAAATTATTGATGCTCATAGAAGTAGGATGGCAACCAGAGATCGTAGATCAGGTTTGTCAATGGAATTCTTACAGGCTGCATTACATCTTGATGAATTCTAAAAACGAGGAAAGATCTACAACGGAAGAATGCTTATCCTAAATCGACACTCTCAATAGTTGGCCTTTTAAATGTACATGGTTTGGGAGCTGGAAAAAGTATTCAACAGGAAAGTGGATGTTGGGCATAGTGGTGAACTTGAGCGTTAGACTTGATACCTATAATGGCATCACGGGTTAAAATCTTGGATTCAAATCCCATGCTCCCCACCACACCCATGGTGTAATAAAGTTGAGGAGATAGTTTTTTACCATAAACATTTTGATTCTTTCAAACTAGCAAGAATAAAGGTGACTATACTATGCAATTCAAGAGTCTTGCTGCACACTAACACAAATGTAATTTTGTAACGGTTCGTCAGCCTTCTATGCTTGTGTAAAAAAAATTGGCCCCCCATCAGACAAAACATTACAGAAATACATTTGTGTTAGTGTATAGCAATACTCTTGAATCAAATAAAATTTTAATTCGTTGTGTTTTGTGTGTCAAACGACTGGTCATCTTTATATTTATAACACTTATGCTTTATTATAGAACAAAATCAGCCGTCTCAACAATCAATCAATCGTATGACTGGCATCATGTCGGAAACCATAAGGAGAATATCAGACAATGCTGAAAGTATGTTACAGGAATTAAGAAGAAGACGTGGACCTATGTGGAGTGCAACGGTATTATATTTGTTTATATTTGAAAATCTTTGTTAAATTTATGTAGGGTTGTTTATAGCGGAGGTGTGCAACCTGCAGCCCGCGGGCCAAATGCAGCTCACAAGGTAAAATTGTGTGGCCCGCGGAGAAGTGCCAATTTTGAATGGTGTGCGAAATGAGTTTTTGATTGATTTTGGCAGTATAACAGCTTCGAAGCAAACAAGGAAACAACGCAGGTCATAAGATCAATAACCAAATTTTTGTACCTGCAAATACCAGAAAGCCTATGTTAAATAAAGGTGCGACCCACAGTTTCACCCAGTTATTTGTATCTGTCCCTCCTGTATTAATTGCAGGGGTTGCACCACCAGCAGTGGTTCCCAGACTTTTACAGTAGCCCCGTTACATCACTCTGTACATCATCATCGCTCTTTTGAAAAAAACACAAAGGTACAAACACAGGCACAATTAAACAAGTAGACTTATCATAGATCATGAGTTTTATTATGAGATAGACCGGCTTGATATCTTTTACAAGTTTTTTAATATTTAGAGACATATTGGTCAAGAACCTCCTTCAGTCACCCAATTTGCTGATGGAGAGGCAATTTCTTTGTTTTGATAGCAATAACTTCACAGCTTAAAACTCTTTTTCTATCAAATGAGATGTTGGATATGAATAAGTTCTGTTTTTTGCATCTGCAAAAAGGAGCTGGTATTTGCCATATGACTTACACCAAAATATACCATACCTATTTTTGTAAAATTAATTTTGGTTTTGCAACAAATTCTGACTTTTAAGTTATGTGCATTCGCCCCCATCCGCCTCTAGGTTTTGTATCTATTGTTTGCTAACCTCAGATTTAGACCCATGGACACATGAGTTGTAATCGAAATTGATAGAATCGATGTTTTTTATTCTCGTTGCAACAGCAAAAGTGATTTAGCCTCAAAGATTTTAAAATCAACAGGAAAATACTGCAGTAAAACTTGTATTATTCATGAATATTTATGAGGTTTCATTTTTTTAAACAGTCACAGGGACA